>NC_132911.1:117333606-117635392 GCF_047675955.1 Chlorocebus sabaeus
TCATTCCATTCTCTACCTCCAGGAGAGCAACCATTCTAGCTCCCACAAAAAGTCAGGATGTGAGAAATTTATCTTTTGGTTTTTGCTTTATTTCACTTAACAAAATGACCTCCAGTTACATCCATGTTGCTGCAAATGATGTAACTAGAACACCATTTTACTTTACAAAATTTTAAAAGTTTTGTTCTATATTTACTTAAAAAGGCACTTATTTTTAAATTCTTTAAGCCTTACTAGAATGTCTGATAGTGATCATAATATTTGTTCACTGCATATATAGATTTTACTCTGCATTATAGCCTCAAATCCTGCTATAAGCTGCAGTGAAAGATCTTTGCTTCTGAGTGTTTTTATTTACACACAGCTTAGAGCTATTATTCAATATTTAGTTTTTAAGGTTTCATAAAGCTCAGTGGAATTTAGCTCACCCATTTAAACTTTAATCATCAAAAAACAATACATAGATAATGGTTTGTTGCTTTAAAATAGGACCATGAAATGACATAAAATATGTTCATATTCTGATTGAAGTATAAGTGCTTACAAGGTTATTATATTAATTCACTTCATGTTAATAGCATTAATAGACTTTTCAATGCTATATTCTGTATTTAGTTGTATTACAGACTCGCATATTGAAGGTTATTGTCTCAATCAGTTTATACTGCTGCAGACAGAAAATTTGGTATATGACATTCTTATCCATGTTACCTTTACAGATAAATTTCAAATTTTAAAATTTTATAAGCTACTTTTACATATTTAAAAGAACATTCTCTATATCATACTATTGATTTTGATATTTTTCTAACAGATTTGAAAGAAATAAGAAATAATGAAAGTTTCACCATATTCAAATCTGTTTATAGATGCTTGCTTTATTTTTATTTTTTCACTTATTATTTTGTTTAATTTCCAACTTTTAAGTTCAGAGGTATATGTGCAGGGTGTGCAGGTTTGTTACATAGGTAAACATATGCCATGGTGGTTTGCTGCACCAGTAATCCCATCACCTAGCTATTAAGAACAGCATGCCTTAGCTATTCATCCTGATGCTCTTCCTCCTCACAGCCCCCACACTTCCACAAGCTTCAGTGTGTGTTGTTCCCCACCATGGGCCCATGTGTTCTCATCATTCAGCTCCCAGTTGTAAGTGAGAACACGTGGTATTTGGTTTTCTGTTCCTGCATTAGTTTGCTGAGGGTGATAGCTTCCAGCTCCACCCATGTCCCTGTAAAGAACATGATCTTGTTTCAAATCTGTTTTTGAGATGCTTTCATTTGGAATGTAGGCATTTTGGGAAAAAATTTATCATTACAAAGAAAAAAATACTTATATGTTATTTACTCCAACAGATTTCGTTATTTTTATTATTATTTTTTAGCTCCTGCCTACTGAAAAGAGTAACAGAAGCACCGAGAATATTGTTAAGCACTCCCAGGAGCTAATTCTCACATAAATTCTCAAAACAAACAAACAAACAAAAATCCTATGGAAAAATTGTAAAAGGTACCCTAAGGGGAGACATTCTGGGGAATTGCACAACTAACAGGAAGAACGAACTTGAAATTTAAGGAAAAACTATTTTATCAATTCAGATGAAACTTAATAGAGTGATCAAACATCACAGTTTTCTTCGTACAGTCACTGTTTACAACTGTTGCCCCGTGTAATTATTATTAATCTCTCCTGATACTCTCAAAAGTGTCCCAGGTAGGGGGATAAATTATATGACCACATAAAACTTACAGGCCTAATTCTTAACTACTAAAGGACTTTTGGGCTGTTTAAAAGAAGGTGCTCCCCAAACTAAGAAGAATGCCAGAATTTAAGAAACTTTTGCTATTCTACCGAAATAAAAAATTATGAAACTTGAAGACCAAACTTTGAGAACTGATCTCTTTGGTGTGTATATTGTTTGGTCCAGTCTGTGAAAGTTTCATTAAATTGGCGTGATATTCTTTGTCAGAAAAGTGATTGTATCTAATTTCAAACTCTTGAGAACCCTAAGCTAGCAATTGCAATAGGAGAGGTTTATCAACTATTTAATTTTATGTTAAGATTTGTTGCACTTAATGGAATTTTTTTCAAGATTTCAAACTTCTAGAATACACTGAATTAGGAGACATTTGGTTATAAATTACTGTTCTGAGACAATATTACAAACCTCAGTATAAAAATGATGAGATTCCTATGTTTGCTGACCGTTAATGCTTCTGGCTTGATGTGCTTGTTGTCATTAATTGACATGTACAACTTTTTATGAAGTGACCTTGATGAATTAACATTAATAGTAATCAAAGGTAAACACAAGAGTTCACTGCTTTTGTTCTATATCGGCATTCTATTTTAATAGTGCTGTGGGCTTTAAGAAAAAGAGTATGTAAGACATAATTTGTGCCTCTACATAAATCATTGTGGCATCAACAATAACCGTCATCATCATCATAATTAATAACTGTACCAGTCAAAGCCCTGGTAGAAAACAGAAACAACACACATATGGGTAATTTTGGGAAAAGTTAAAAGAACTCATTTCAAAAGTTACAGATGAAAGTGCTGTCAGGTGTAGAGAAACAATAGGGATAATGGAACGCCCTGAGATTACTAACAGAAGGTTTGTAGTAACTCCTAGGCACTGCAAGGTGGGAGTCAAAATAATAAATAGCTAGATCTCACTTTTATTTTTCTCCTTCCAGTGTACTACCAGTGCCCCCTATTGACCATAGCTAAGAGGGCATAAGAGGGCATGGGAAACCATAGAGTTATTCCATATGGGCCTCAGCTTCCGAGGGCAGAAAACATGATGGAGAATGATGTGGAATGACTCTCTTGGAGATAATGTAAGGCGTTTAGAGCAACCACCAGCGTCATCTTCAGTATAATCATAGTCATTTTCTTGACTAACGCTTTTGAACCCTTACTTTACCTGCTATGTGCTCCAAAGCAATTATACATTATCTTGTGTGTTTTATTTTATAGACAAAACTCAAATAATTTGAATAAATCACTCAGAGTTGTAAATCTACTCAGTGGTCAAATTTTCATAAATCCCAAATCTGTTAAAGACTTCAGTTATGCTCTTTATCACAGTATTATTCTTCCTTAATATTTAGTTTAGACATTTCTATAAAATATGGGACCAAGATTATTAGTAATCAAAAACAATGAGAAATCATATAAGAAAGTATACAGTTCAGTATGTTATAAAACTGCTATATATAGAACATAAGAACTAGTTTAACTAACTGACAATGACACAGTTAATTTTTATTGACCTCAAGTTTGTATCAAGCTTTCCTGATGTTGGCTCTCGTATTGAAAATGATGTATTAGTCTGTTCTCACACTGCTATGAAGATATACCTGAGACTGGGTAATTTATAAAGGAGAGGTTTAATTGACTCACAATCCCACATGGCTTAGTAGGCCTCAGGGGACTTAAAGTCATGGTGGAGGAGGAAGACACATATCTGACATGCCCTGAAGACATTTTCGCTATTGTCCCGGTGATTAACATTCTGCTGCTGGTTACTTAGAGGAGAAATTCAAGCTGGCTGCTGAAATTTGCATAAGAAAGTGAGTTTTTCTTTTCCATCACATCATCAGACTGCGTAATTTCCAAACTTTTATATTCTGCTTCCCTTTTAAACTAAGTTCTAATTTAAGATTATCTCTCTCAAGTTCAGAATTCAACAGACCTGTAGGGGAGGAGCAAAATGCTACTTGTCTTTTTGCTAAAGCATAGCAAGAATGAGCTTTGCTCCAGTTCCCAGTAAGTTCCTCATCTCTATCTGAGATCACATTAGCGTGAACTCTAGGGAGCTTTCAGTCATGGCCAGAGTACAACCTGGAGCTTGCACATTGCATAGCAAAAGCAGGGCGAGAGAGAGTGGAGTCATGGAGGGTAAGGTTGAGTAGGGGTCACACACTTAAGCAAACAGATCTTGTGAGAACTCACTATGGCAAGGAGAGTGACAGCACGAGGGATCTGGTCGCATGATTCAAACACCTCCCACCAGGTCCAATCTCCAACACTGGAGATTACAATTCAACACGAGATTTGGCAAGGACATGTATTTAAACCATATCAGAATGTACTGGGAAATTGGCTCCTTTGAAACTCTATTACTACAAATTCCTAATTGGTTATATTTTTCACTGACATGTTTAGAATGTTTGATTAGGATTTGTGGTAATGTGGAGTCATAACATATTAGATGCAGATGAACTTTTTCATAACCAATCATTTTCTTTGAGCAGTGTTTTGTGATTCTCATTGTAGAGATAGTTCAGCTCCCTGGATGGCTTCATTCCTACGTATTTTTTTCTTTTTGTGGCAATTGGGAATGGAATTTACCTTTCTGATTTGGCTCTTGTCTTGACTGCTATTGGTGTATAGGAATGCTAGTGACTTTTGTACATTGATTTTGTATCCTGAAACATTGCTGAAGTTGTATATCAGCTATGGAGCTTCTGAGCCAAGACTATGGGGTTTTTAAAATATAGAGTCATGTTGTCTGCAAACAGAGATAGTTTGACTTCCTTTCTTCCTACCTGGATGCTCTTTACTTTTTTTCTCTTGCTTGATTGCTCTGGCTAGGACTTTCAATACTATATTGAATAGGAGTGGCAAGAGAGAGCATCTTTGTCATCTGCTGGTTTTCAAGGGGAATGCTTCTAGCTTCTGCCCAATCAGTGTAATGTTGTCTATAGGTTTGTCATATATGGCTCTTATTATTCTGAGGCATGTTCCTTCAATACCTAGTTTATTCAGAGTTTTTAACATGAAGGGTGCCCAAAGCACTTAACAGATCCAATGCTATTCCTATCAAACTACCAATGACACTATTCACAAAACTAGAAAAAAACTATCTTCACAAAACTAGAAAAAAACTATTTTAAAATTCATATGGAAGCAAAAAATGGTCCCAAATAGCCGAGACTATCCTAAGCAAAAAGAACAAAGCCGAAAGTACCATGTTACACAATTTCAAACTATACCACAGGGCTACAGTAAGCAAAACAGCATGGTACTGGTACAAAAACAGGCACATAGACCAATGGAACACAATAGAGAGCCCAGAAACAAGACTTCACATTTATAGCTGTAAAAAGTAAAGTAGAGGTTCCTCTTCAAAGACTTTCTTCCCCATCTAATTAGGAATAAATAGTATCTTCTCTTAGAAGATACATTTATTCAAAGACTTGTGCTGACATTCTTAAATATCTGGTAGCCGTAATAAATAAACCAATGTACTTTATGTTCTTAGGTCCCACATTTTAGCCTAAAGATTTGCCCTGGAATGTTTATACTGGTCCAAGCCAGCATTAGTTCATAGCCTGTTCCTCTTTCTTATTTGAAGGTGTTTTTACCTTTCTTAGCATTCCACAAGTTACTTCCTCCTTCCTTTGTTCTCCTCTGCCTTTGCCTCTTTAAAAAAGTTCTAAGTTGCTAGCCAATCAGGACAAATACAGAATGTGAGGTCCCGTTCCAGCCAATGGAAATCAGACACAGCAGTAGGGTGAATGCATCAGGTAATAAATGACCCTGTCTCCTTTGTTTGGTGTACTTTCGTGACAAAACTGCTGGCGAGTGTTCCTTTTCTGCAGAAAATAAAAAAATGGCCTTGCTGAGGAAATTAAATTTATGTTCAAGTGCTATTTCTTTATGGCACCAGGGAACAAGCATTTCTAATATAGCCATCTGATCTTTGACAAAGCTAACAAAAACAAGCAATGGGGGAAAGACTGCCTATTCAATAAATGGTGCTGTTATAACTGACTAGCCATATTCAGAAGACTGAAGCTAGACCACTTCCTTACATCATATTTAAAAGTCAAGTCAAGATGGACTAAAGACTTAAAAGTAAAACCAAAAATTACAAAAACCCTGTCTACAACCTAGACAATACCATCCTGTACATAGGAACTGACAAAGATTTTATGACAAAGACACCAAAAGCAATCACAGCAAAAGCAAAATTTGACAAGCGGTATCTAATTAAGTTCAAGAGCTTCTGAACAGCAAAAGAAACTATCAACAGAGTAAACAGACAACCTATAAAATAGAAAATATTTACAAACTATACATCAGAATCTGTAAGGAACATAAATCAATACACAAAAAGTGGGCAAAGGGCATGAAGAGACACTTCTCGAAAGAAAACATAAAAGCGATCAACAAATATGAAAAGATGCTCGTCATCACTAATCGTCAGAGAAATACAAGTCAGAACCACAATGGATACCATCTAACACTGGGCAAACTGGCTATGAAAAAGTTGTAAAATAACAGACACTGGAAGGCTGCATAGAAAAGGGAATGCTCATACACTGTTTGTGGGGATGTAAGTTAGTTTAGCCACTATGGAAAGCAGTTTGGATACTTTTTTGGACATCAAAAGCAATTTCAACAAAAGCAAAAATTGACAAGTGGGATCTAATTACAATTAAGAGCTTCCGCACAGCAAAACAAAACAAAACAAAACTATCAACAGGGTAAACAGACAACCTACAGAATAGAAGAAAATATTTTCGAAGTATGCATCTGACAAAGGTCTAATACCCAGCATCTATAAGGAACTTAAATTTACAAGAGAAAAACAAACTATTCCATTTAAAAGTGAGCAGAGGACATAAACAGACACTTTTCAAAAGAAGACCTACATGTGGCCAATAAGTATATGAAGAAAAGCTCAGTATTACTAATCATTAGAGAAATGCAAATCAAAACCATGATGATATACTATCTCACACCAGTTAGAATTGCTATTTTTAAAAAGTCAAAAAATAAATGCTGTCAAGGTTGTGGAGAAAGGGAACACATATACACTGTTGGTGGGTGTGTAAATTAGCTCATTCATTGTGGAAAGCAGTGTGGCAATTCCTCAAAGAGCTAAAAGTGGAACTACCATTCAACCCAGAAATCCCATTACTGGGTACATACCCAGAGGAAAGTAAATCATTACACCATAAAGACACATACATGCGAATGTTTGTTGCAGTACTATTCACAATAGCAAAGACATGGAATCAACCTAAATGCTCTTCAGTGATAGACTGGATAAAAAAAATGTGGTACATATATACCATGGAACACTATGCAGCCATAAAAAAGAACAAGTTCATATCTTTTGTGGGAACAGTGATAGAGCTGGAGGCTATTATCCTCAGCCAACTAATCCAGGAACAGAAAACCAAATATTGCATCTTCTCACTTATAAGTGGGAGCTAAATGATGAGAACTTATGAACACGAAGAAGGAAACCACAGACACTGAGATGTGCTAGAGGGTGGAGGGTGGGAAGAGGGAGAGAAGTAGAAAAAAGATAACTTGAGTACTGGGCTTAATTCCTGCGTGATAAAATAATTTGTACAGCAAACCCCCATGATATGAGTTTACCTGTGTAACAAACTTTAACATCTACCCCCAAAACTGAAATAAATGTTTACACAAGCCAACAAAAACCATCAGGTGTATGTGGCCTTTGGGTGGCTAGTGTCCTTTGCCTCTGCTTTCCCAGAAATGCACTTGCGAACTGTGTAAAGTTTATTTTAAAAGAATATTGTACCCGATTTCTAAAAATGTTTTAGCGTCTGCCCTCAATAGATGTATATTTATATATTATAAAAGTAATAAATATTTATTTAGCTCTTACAATATACCAGGCACTCTTCAATTGAATTTATTTGCATTAACTTTCATATGTATTAACAACAATCTCAAGTATCCTCAGTTTATATATGAGGAACAACTGAGACATGGACATTACAAAATAAATTGTTGAAAATCATTCCATCAGTGATTATTAAACATGGAGTTAAAAATCTATTCATCCTGCCTTCAGAAATATTCTCTTTAACATATTTTATTGCCTATACAAATTACATGTGTATATTATTGCCCAAATATACATATTTATAACTGCATACATATATAATTTGTATTGCAAAAGATATAAATTCCAAAATTCAAAAAATAAGAAAATATATGTAATTTCTTCTCCATATCTTCTATCTTCCCTATTTTTCTTTTTTTTTTTTTTTTCTTTGAGGGACACAGCCATTTCTCTTGATGCAGACTGGCAAAATTGGTATAACTCTCTCTACCACTTCAACATGTGGGTTGGGAAATTTTAACTTCATGGCTTGTGAAGGCTTATTTTAGGTTGGTCAGGAGTTTTTGCGTTGTTGCAAGTGGCTTTTAACTGTTGATGTCAGGGCAAGGGCTTTTAATCCTCAGAAAACGTGCCTTTCGTTACTCAGTATTAACATCTTTAAGGGCTAGAGAAAGGTTTGTCCACTTTGGAATTATACACATTTCGGGCTGGATAACTATTTATCGATTGGTGAGGGGAGAGCTTTCCTGGGCATTATAGGATGTTTAGCAAGGATCACTGACCTCTACCCACTGGATTCCCGTAGTACTTTTCCCCCAGTGTAAAAATCAAAAATGTGTTCAGATAATGACAAATCTCCTCTAAGAGCCAAAAATAGCCCTCAGTTGAGGAATACTGCTATACAGGAAATTGGTGCTTCTTGTAAACTCTGGGATACGTGTACTTAGAATCTTCACGAAAGTTAACGTTAGAGTTTAGATGTAGTTTCTTGGAACTTATCTTGTTTGCTGTTCTTTGGGAAACCTAGATCTGTGGTTTGGTGTATTATATTAATTTGGGAAAAAAATTGTAATCATTATTGTTTCAAATATTTATTCTGTTGTTTTCTCTCTCCCTTCTCCTCATATTTCTATTACATATACATATATATAATAGTATGTAATACTTTGTAGTTGTTTCAGAATTCTTGGATATTTTGTTCCTTTTTTCTTTTTGCTTTCCAGTTTCTGAAGTTTCTATTGACATATCCTCAAGCTCAGAGCTTCTTTCCTCGGCCATATCCAGTCTGTTATTAAGCTGATCAAAGGCCTTCTTGATTTCTGTTACAGTGTTTCTAGCATTTCTTTTTTATTACTTCTTAGAATTCTCATTGGTTTGCTTACATTTTTCATCTGTTCTTGAATGTCGTCTGTTTTCTCCACTAGCACCATTAGCGTATTTTAAATAGTGATTTTGAACTCCTGGTCAGATAATTCTGCTATCCCTGCCATATGAGTCTGGTTCTGATGCTTGCTCTGTCTCTTCAGCCTGTGTTTTTTGCTTAGTATGACTCATAATTTTTTGTTGAAACCTGGACACAATGCTCTAGGTAAAAGGAACTCTGTTAAATAGGGCTTGAGTGATGTGGTAATAAGTTGTGAAGGAATGATAAGCGTTCTATGTTCTTATGTTTAGGTCTCAGCCCTTTACTAAGCTTATACTCCTGAGCTGTGAATTTCACAAGGACTTTACAGGTTCCCACCACCTGTTAGGTAGAACAGGATTGTCACAGGGGCAACAGTAATGGCTTAGTGATAGGCATAAGTGCCAAAGTAGAATGGCTCAAATTCAATTCTATATTCAAGCTCAAAGAGGAAAATAAAAAAGGGTTACATAACTTTGAATTTATGTAGCTTATTCATACAGGATATTAGATATCATTTCCCATTCCTTGAACTTATTCCTTGACTTTGGATTTTTTTAATCACAACTCTTATCAGAGCATAATTTCCTTTGAGTCAGCTTGTGGGTTCACCCATATTAAATGACAGATTACAAAATAAATATTAGTGATGGCTTGTATATTAAAGTAATATGTCATTTTTACAAATGGAAGAAGAGAAACAACTTAAATGAATTATTGCAAACGAACAAAGCAGCATTAATATTTTGAGTATGGAGTATTTTGTACCTTGGAGTCAGATTTGCTTAGAAATAGAAAAGAGTGCTTCAGTCTGATGATCAAAATAGAAATGGTACAGGAATAAAAACTAAATAACGCAAGTCAGACTGACTGAATTGGAGGAAGAGAGATATTCTTAAGGAAAAGGTTGAAATTTTAAAGGACCAATTAGAAATAACTAAGAGGAAAATGAGAACTTAAAGGTCAGACCACACTGATAAGCACTGCATCTAACTTCTTTTTAAAAGGCCATTAAAAAATAATTATTTTAAATGTAATTGTAAAATAGTGACTGAGGACTAAAAAGACATTTAACAGAAGAAAAAATCCCAAAATAGACCAAAATGACTCCCTAAAAGAGAATCAGGGATCTGGAAATCATTTAAAGTCATCTCTGAAAGCTAAGGTTTGAGAATTCATACTAATTGCAGACCTACTCATTAAAGATTACTATCAACATACCAAGAGGTTAAAACCCCTAGGCATATTTGAGAGATGAAGCTCAGAAATCAGAATATAGCCATTGACAGAGGAGATTCTGGCATTACCTATACCCAGGAGGGACATGCCCAAGCCAAGAGAAGACACAGCAAAGGTGTCAATGAGTGATAAAGCCTGTCTGGATTGGTTGTTGAGCTAAAATGAAAATACCTCCTGGCTGGAATGATACAGTTCTGAAAAGTGAAGATAAGTCACACTTGTTAGATGTGTTTGACATTGAATGGTGATAATTTCTGAAGTTCTCATGGATTCACACCCGTTGCAGTGAGAGACCCTTGGGATGGCAACTGAAAACACCCTAGCTCATTTTTATTTTGAATTGACATCCAACCACTGAGATACTCTCCAAGATATGTGACTTAGAGGAACGTAGGGCCTATTCTTTGACTTCTCTCTGCCACTCATGCCCTTCCCCTAGATGCCCACATGGCTCACTCTCCCAAGTTACCTACCTCAAGTCATGATTAAATGGTTACCTTGTCAAGGAAGCTTACCCTGGCTGCTCTTTTTAAAATTGTCATCTGAAGTCCATAACTCCAATATCACTATCCTCTTTACCATATATATGAGATATATATATTATATGAAAATGTTTATATGGCATATATTATATTGTATATAATATATATGTTATATATAAGATATATATTATATATAAATAGCACTTTCTAAAATTTTACAGAATGTATTTATTGCATTATTTTATATTATACTCTAGAATATAACATTCATGACAGCATAGAATTTTGGTATATATTATTCATTAATGTACTTTAAGAATTTAGAAAAGGGCTTACATACATGAAGCACTCAATAAATATTGTTTAACAAATGGATGTAGTATCTACAACAGTTGGAAACAAACTAATACAATTTCTAGGGCTTTGCAGGAATTAGACAAGTTCAAGAAGAAAATTTTAGCCCCCATCAGTCATCAAGAACTTCTTCAACAAATAATTAACAGATTAAGAGAAATCAAGAATGGTTTTAAAATTTACATTAAGACTTGAAAAATTCAATCATTAATTCAAATGGGGGAAAAGGACTTCATTTTGAACTTTAGCTCCTTTGAATTTTTAACATTCTTGCATGTCAACTTAATATCTGAATTCTAATTTCTCCCTAAAAATAATAGAGGGTTTATATTAAATTTGAAGACATTTATATATGTTGGTTTCATTTTTATTTTGAATTGCATTTTTACATCGTATTACCAAAATATGTTACTTTTGTTCATTGAAGAAATTCCGATTGACATAGTTTGTCCAATAATGTGGCTGACTTGAATTTGAAGAAGTTTCAGCTAACAGTAGAGTAATCTTGGAGTTACTTTAATAAATAGACTACTTTGATTCAATGCAGAACCTTTTGAAAGAGGTGAATCTAAACGGAATACTCAGGCTTTCAGAAGATACTCAAAAGAGTACTGCTGCTGTTTGGAGAGTGGCCTATGAAACATAATGCAGTACTGTTTGGATAAACTCCCAGTACTTTGGACCAGGGGCACACCACGAAGCCCTGCATCCATGGGCTTTTTTGTTATGCTCAAAGTGTCAAGGGAAAAAAGAAATACAGTAGGAAAGAAAGGGAACACTTCATCCCCATGCATGATGTGTTCCTCCTATAAAGGGATCCCCAGGCTCCACCTTTAAACTTTCTACCCTAAAGATGAATAATAAATTACCCTTTTGATACATTTGAGAGAAAGAAGTGGACATGTTTGGTTCAGCTCCTACCTTTTCCTTTGGAAACACTTCAGCCCACAGATAGCATAGTACTTCCCTGCTCCCTTCATGGGAGAACTTTTCAGGTCCTCCATGACTATGACTGGTTAGGGAATTTTGCCTCAGTTTGGGTATTTAGGAGACTCATTTTGTACTAAACTAAGCTATATCCTTCCACGTTAGGCTTTACTAATAACAAAGATTATGTATTAGCCTTGGCTTTTACTTTTTGCTGTTCAGACTTAGGTGAAGGAGAGGCTTGCTGTTTACTGCCATCCTCTTAATGAATCCAATACACATTTTCTTAACAATTACCTAATTGGGTGAGAGTTTCTCATTTTGAGAATTATGCTGGCAAGAAGATAATCCCATCTGTTCCATCTTCTCTCCCAGCATCTCAGATCTTACTTCTTTTGACCTCTGCTGCAGCCATTGAGTTCTGATCGCTCTAAGCATGGCCAGTTGATGAGCTGATGGCTCTCTTTGTGAGAGTCAGTGAAAGGGTGAGACTGGTTACTTCAGTCTTGCCAAAGTTATTCCATGTGACACTGAAAGTTTAAGTGAAACCTTTTAAATTGTTAGTTGGGCAACTATATCATGGGATAACAAGCAAAGAATGAAAAGACTTTAAATGTTCACTTTCTGAAGTAATTTCAATATATTCCTTTGTAAGACGTTCCTGAAACTCCTCAGAACTTAGAAGAAAGCCCCACTCCTACTCATTGAAAGCAATCTCAGTCTCTAAGTGTACTTAAATATACTACCCTATATTTATTCCTATTATTCTGGAATATTGGCCATACTTTCGCATTTAGTTAATGGAGGTCATGAGGAGTTTGTAATTTGCTACCAGAGTTCATTTGAAAATATGTGAGGATGTTGGTTATTGGTTATTAAAATGACCAGAGAACATTATTGATGTTTTTTTGGTGGACCGAGGGATATAAATTTTACCACAATAAGAACAACCGCATCCAAATTCCAAAAGCACCCCATTAATCAAAAATTGATAAGGTTGTATTAAGTTGCTTATGATGAACATTTCCATGATGATCATTTTTGTACATGTCTTTTCCTGCTTATATGTGCAGTGGTGAAATTGTTGCGGTATATGATATGCTTTTGTGCAGCATTAGTACCAGTTTCCCTAAGTGGTTATACAAAATTTATACTCCCATTAGCAATGTATGAGTGTTATCAGTAGCACTACATCCTTGCTTCCAGTGGGTATTTTTTTCTCCTAAATTTGTCTCTTTTGGTGTGTATACAGTGTTACCTCTTTAATTTGATGTATCTGATTACTGACTACTGTGGTTGAGCAAATTTCCACATGGCTTCAGGTATTTGACTTAAACTCTATTTTGAAATTCCTGTTCAAAATTCATCTCCCACTTTATATATATTATTTTTATTCTTTAATAGCAATCATTTGATTAGCCAAAGTTTAACTATTTACCAATTTTTAAATTTTATATTTTATGGAAAACTTTGTCTATATTATGCTTGGGAATGGAAAGCCTACTATAAGATCATTGGGTAATTTACATATATATAGGTGTGTGTGTGTGCGTGCGTGTGTGTGTATTCCAAAATATCCAGTTTGAACTACATATTTGGAGAAAAATACCTATGTAGACATAAACACACCTGGAATTTTTATGTATGGTATGAGGAAGGATGCAAAATTATTTTTCCTGTAAGCATATTCAATTTACATAGAACCATTTGTTAAAAGAACATTCTGTCTCCAGTGTCTGGAGGTGTCAGCTTTGTCATAAATCAGATGCATCCGTATGTGGGAAAGAGTTTTTGGAACTGTTAATATATCCTTTTCCACTGATGTATTTGTCTGATTTGGAATAAGATCATACTGTCTTAGTTATGGTAACCTTTTAAAGGTTTTTGTATATGATTCTGTAAGTGCTATTAAATTTTAAAGCCATTTTAATTTTCTATTTTGTATACTGAAGATGTACATTATTGTACTTCGATATATATGTACAGAGTGAACTGATTGATAAAGTCAAGCTGATTAACACGTCCATCACCACACATACCTTTTTATTTTTAATTTTTTATAAGAGCACCTAAGATGTACTTTTAGCATATTTTTAGTATACAATATTATTACCTGTAGTCTTCATGCTGTATATTATATTCCTAGATTTGTTTATCCTACATAACTGTAACTTTTTGTCCTTTTACCTAGATGCTCCCCAATTGCCATCCCTCCCACTCCATTCTGCAGTCCTGTGGTAAGTCCTAGGTAATCACTCACCTACTATGTATTCAACTTTTTTAAAGATTTCGCATTTAAGAGAGATCATGCAGCATTTTTCTTTTGGTGTCTGGCTTATTTCACTTAGCGTAATGTCATCCAAGTGTATTTGTACTGCTGTAAATGGCAGAATTTCCTTCTTATTTAAGGCTGAATAATATTCTATTATATGTCTACATCACATGTTATTTATCAGCTAATCCACTGATGAACATTTAGGTAGTTTTTACGCTTAGTTACTGTGAATAATGCTGCTACGAATGTGAGTGTAGAAATATTTCTACCAGGTGCTGATTGTTATTTCCTTTGGGTATGTACCCAAAAGAGGGATTGTTGGGTCATATGGTAATTCTAGCTTTAATTTTTTAAAGTACATTCATACTCTTTTTCATCATAGCTGTACAAATTTACGTTCCATTTACATTTAGTGTACAAAAGTTCCCTTTTCTCTGCATCCTTGTAAATACTTATTATCTCAACTTTCTGATTATCCAACATGCTTGATGTGCTGTCTTGTTGTGGTTTTCATTTACATTTTCCTGATGATTAGTGATGTAGAGCACCTTTTCATATACCTATTTGTCCATTTATATGTCTTCTATGGAGAAATATTTATTCAGATACTGTGCCCATTTTTAATACGTTTATTTTTATCTTTGTTACTGAGTTGTGTGAACTCGTTATATGTTTTAAATATTAACCTCTTATCATATATATGGTTTGCAAATATTTTCTCCTAGTCCACAGGATGTTGTTTCATTTTGTTGATTGCTTCCTTTAGTATGCAGAAGTTTCTAGTTTGATATAGCCCCATTTGTTTATTAATGCCAGTAAAATCATTTTATTTATACTTTTTCTTTTGAATTTTTATATAAATTATAGAATCAACATGTTTCTTTATTAAGAAACAAACACCTGAGATTTTAATTGGGATTGCATGAAAACTATTAAAATATTTAGGAGGAATTGACTTCTTTAAAATATTTATACTCCCAATCCATGAACATTTACACCTTCCTTAATAGTTCTCAATATTCGCATAAAGATCTTCATTTGTTCATTCACTAACTGTTCCCAGCTGTGAAAGGCAGTATAATAATCTTCAAGGATGTCCACTTCTTAATTCCTGGAATTTGTGGATATGTTGTTACCTTACATGACAAAAACAGACTTTGCACATATGATTAAATTAAAGGTTCTGAGATGAGGAGATTATTCTGAATTATCTGGTTTGGTCCAATATATCCACTAGGATCCTTAAGAGAAAGGCAGGAGGATCTGAGACAGAGAAAAAGATTAGAAAAAGGAAGAAGAAGTTGGAGTAATGTGGAGCCAAAAACCTACTAAAAGGCAACCTCTAGCAACTGGAAAAGGCGAGCTTTCCTAGAACTTCCAAAAGGAGCACAGCCCTGCTGATTGCCTTTGGAATTCTGACCTCTAGAACTGTAAGAAAATGATCTCATATTGTTTTAAACCACTAGGGTAATAAAAATTTGTTACACTTGCCTTTGGGAACCAATATACTGTTTAGTATAAATGTGCTGAACATCCTTGAGTAGTTTATTTCTCAGGATTGATATTTTTGATGCAATTGCAAATGACATTGTTAATTTTACTTTATAAATATCTGTTGTTATAAAATAAAAATGCAATTGTTGTAATATATTTGTCTTGTTTCTAGTGGCCTTGCTAAATTTATTTATAAGTTTTAATACATATTTTAAGCCTCAGCCTAACTCCATCAAATGTGAATGCTTTATTCTATCAAATCACTTTTAGTGATCTGTTAGAACCAATCAGAAAAATAACAAAAAATAAACAATTACCTGACTTTTAATTATGTCCCATTAATATTGAAGGTAAAAACAATCTGCATTCATGTGCAGAACATCTTTTACTATAATAGGAGAGTGATTTTTCTAATTGTTTTGAAATTATTATATTACAAACAAGGTAATATATTTCAATTGAAAAGCATAAAAAATTAAAAATAGATTAGCCAGTGATCCATACTATGAAATATGTTGAAATAAGCATAGGGAAAGAGATTGAACTTTTTATTTTTATTCAAAAAGAATGATATTCAATGAAGAAAATTATGGAAAAATTGGTACAATTAAGTATAGTACAGCATAGGTAAATTTGTAGGAAAACAACTATTTAATACCTGTGTCTGAACTCTAGCTCTGTCCTAGCTGCAACAGCCTACTAATTGTAGTTATATATCTTTATTGAATGTCTACCCCTTTTAAGTTACTTTACATTTTTAAAATTTGTTTACAACCTTTGAAATATAACTGCTCAGACACTGATTAAGAAACTTGAGATGGTGTGATATTAGGTGTCACCTTGATTGGATTGAAGGATGTCTAGATGGCTGGTAAAGTATTGTTTCTGGGTGTGATTGTGAGGCTATTTCCAGTGGAGATTGACATTTGAGTCTGTAGGCTAGGAGAGGAAGATCCGCTCTAGGGACCATTCACTAGGGACCATCCAATTGGCAGCCACCCTGACTAGAATAAAGCAGGCAGAAGAAGATGAGTATGTTTGCTTGCTGAGTTTTTTGACTCTCTTTCTTCTTCCAGTGCTGAACTTTTGCTTCTGCTACTCCTGCTCTTGGACACTGGACTCCAGATTCTTCAGCCTTTGGATTTTGAGACTTCCACCAGCAGTTTCCCAGGGGCTCCCAGGCCTTCAACCACAGACTGAACATTGCACTGTCGGCTTATCTGGTTTTGAGGCTTTCAGGCTTGGACTGAGCCACTACCAGCCTTTCTCTTTCCCCAGTTTATTGATGGCCTGTTGTGGAATTTTATCCGGTAATTGTGAGCCATCTCTTTTTAAGAAATTCCCTTATATATATATACACATATACCCTACTGGTTCTGTCCCTCTGGAAAACCCTTACTAACAGAGATGGCAAAATTTAAATAATGCAAATAAGCAAAACAGGAAAACCAACTTAGGGCTCTGTTTCTAATTTCCTGGCTCTTGATTATCTATCAGTTATCACTGAAAATTGATGAACTGATATCAGTAGAACTCAATTGTTCTTGGTATAATACAGGCTATTTAAAATACCCACTCTGCCATGTATATAGCTAGTATATTTATCTCTTTGCAATATTAGAAAATCAGAGGTTCTAGATGGTGAGAAATCACAAACACATAATTTTCTTAACAGCAAATAAGGCAAATGCTAGAACCATAGTAAGTGAATTTGAGTCTAATGTCAAAAATATTTTGGTTAATAAAACTTTCGAACAGATAATTGTAAGCATTTAGAAAGGCATCAAATAACCCATAATAATTAATTAGGATTAAAAAATTACATCATTTAATAACTTATTTTTGATAGACAAATACATAAGAGATCTGTTTATTCAGCAAGTAATTATTTAGTGCTATGCACTCTTCTAATTACAGGGGATGGGCTTGTGACTAACATGAACGACATCCTGCCCTTTTGGTGAAATATGAAAAAATATAAAAACATAATTGTCAAATATAAGTATATCTATATATACATGATCTATGATGTATGATATTCAAAGTCAGGTAGTGGCAAATATGAAAAACAAGCAATATAAAGATAAAAGGTTACATAAGGGACATGTTTCAGATAAAGCAACTGAGGAAGATATCTATGGGAATATCATAGTTGAACAGAGTATGTATGCTGTGTAAGGGAAGAATATTTTATGTAAGAAGGTCAGCAGTTGTAAAATTTTTGCAGAAAGGAAATGTCTTATAAGACTAGGAAGAGGGAGCTGCAGATCAGATCACATACAGACTTATAGGAAAGACATTGATGGGTGCAGGAAGTATCTTAAAGGTATTTGAAAAATTGTTTTAGTTCCTGTGTAGAGGATAGCCATGGGTAGGACAGCAGAATCAAGGAAACCAGATACAAAACACTAAAATTAGAGAGTAAAATAATTTTGGCATAACTGTTAACAAATTATTTTTCGTATCTTTGAGAAATGCATGGAGAACTCTGGACTTTCTGGTATTACAGTTAGTTTCACTTAGTAATTTCTGAATGAGAATTCCAAGAGAGCATTGGTTAATGATTCAAAGCCAACTTGGAATGAACTGAGGCATAAGACTTGGTTCTTCATATTATCTTGTTGAGCATCTTTATCAGTGATTCAGCTGGGTACATGAAAAACACGCGAGTAAAATCACAGATGACCTGAAGCTGGCAGTAACACATTGAAACATGTACATAGGCCTACTATATTATCATAACAGACTGGAAAATGTAGTCACATTTTTGAAAGAGACTTTGCTTCAGAAAGACAAATCAAACATCAGAAAAAAATTCCAGACAAAGCCACGATCAACAACCCCACAAAACCTCGAATCCCATGAAAGGTTTAAGCAACAGCAGAGAGACCTGGCTATAGCTCCAATACCAGAGAGAAAACAAGACAGAGCGCCATCAGTGTATCAGGAATTTTCAGAAATTTCTGTCAGTAAAAGAGAAAACAGTTTCAAATTGTACACAGAAGAAAAACCCCAAAAACCACAGTTCAAATCAACAGCAGAAATATACTGTTATTGTCATACGAATATTTCGAGGGGTATGTAAGTCAAGACTTCATAGAAATTAGATTGAGCCTTCTGGCATTCGCTAGGTATTAAGTGGAAAGCTGTAGTATGAGTGGGTTGGCTAGTCAGTGTTAGCACTGAAGAATGAGGAAAATGTTTCAGGGAATTAACAACATCCACATAATCTTCCTCTTCCATACACTCAACAGAATTAAATACATAGAACAAAAACTGACAAAACAAAAGTTATCTACTTAAAAATATATGAAAACAATTGGAAAGCAAACCTATTCCATGAAGGAAAGCCATCAAATCAAAAGTAAACAAATATTTAACCCACAATGAATCTGATTTAACAGAACAAAATCAAGAAGTCTTTAGAAAATACATATAATTCATATCTTATACAGAATTCCAAAAGATATTTAAGAAAAAGAATCAATTAGAAATATCTAACTGAAGATACTTTATTAAGTTAACAAATGGTGAAATGGAACATAGGAAAAATATCCCAAAGCACAGCACAAAAATATAAAAAATTAGGGAAGCTATGAGAAAAATATTTAAATATATAGAACATATTTCCAGAAGGTTCAGACTTTATAATAGAAAAGAAAAAAGATCGAGAGAATAGAATGCAGATAATGAAACATAACTTTTAAAAAATGAAGAAAGAAATTATATAATGGATAAATGAGAAAAAAAAGTCTACCATACTCAGTATGGAAGAGATATTTTTTGCTGCAATAAGAAATGATCTCAAAGTCTCAGTAACATAAAAATACAATGGTTTATTTCCCGTTCATACTATATATCCATCTTGGGTTAGCATAGGGCTCATGTCAATTTCATCCTCACTCAGGGACCCAGGTGAATGCATTATCCATCATATAAACTATCACTTGCTGTAGCAGTTGGGAGAAACAAAGGTAACAAATTGTATATAGTCTCTTACAGGTTATTTTTCATGCTTGAAAGTAGCAAATAGTACTTCTGCAGCACTCTTATTAGTGTACACAATTCATAAGCTCGTCATCACTTCAAAATGGAAAACAAAGCAACAAAAACAAAAAGATATGCAAAAGGAATAAAGTGATTATTCCAGAGGCAGAGAATAATCAAACTGTTATACATATTACTGGTATTCAAGAAGTAGAAATATGCAAATGAAAAATAACATATATATGAATAAAATAAATTTAAAATAGATTCCAGTGTACAGATTGAAAAGGTACCATTCATTACAGGAAAATTTAAAGTAAATTATCAGCACTTAAAAATATTCTGTTAAGCTGAGGGTATCCAGTCACAAAAGAAATATGTATACTGTTAGACAATTATATTGAATTCAGCTATTATCATAATGAAACAAAGTTCTGAGGAAAGTAAATGTACCCTAACTATTTTATGGTCAGAAAAGTATTCATTCAGCCATAAAGCCATAGGCATTATCATGTCAGCAAACATATCTTTGAGCATTAATTGAGAAAACTACTGAAAAACACTCATATGTGGATGACCAATAAATCCCTAGAAATAAAGAATGGAGGAATTTGGAGAACCATAGATTAAAAAATAATTGATGAGAAACTTTATTCAATCTAGAACCAAGCAAACTAATTTTTAAAATTACGGTTACATAGGAAAAAGTAAATATTATGTAACATGACAATTTAAAATGATAATACTGATAAAGTTGTGGGAGTAGTGATAAAAGAAAGAGAGAAGCACAGCCATGTTAATTACCTCATTTTCATAACTGAGGGTAAACAGATACAGTAAAAAATGTAAGTGTATTTAAACTCAATTCATATAATGTGTATCAGTTAAATATGTCATAAATTAATACTCTATATAAGTATAGTGATTTTTTATATAGCAAAATGTTTTTACATTAAAATCACCTGGGATATTAAAGTTGATATAAGGATATAATATAGTTTATATGTCCCCTCCAAATCTCATGTTAAAATGTGATCCCCAGTGTTGGAGATTAGGCCTTGTGGGATGTGTTCGGGTCATGCTGGTGCATCTTTCATGGCTTGGTCGTGTGCTCATGATAGTGAGTTATCCTGAGATCTGGTTGTTTAAAATTGTGTGGCACTTCCCAAACCCCACTTTCTCTCTTACTCCTGCTTTTGCCATGCGAGACATCTGCTCCCCTTTAGCCTTCCACCATGATTGTTAGCTTTCTGAGGCCCTCACCAGAAGCTGATGTGAATTCAGCCCATAGAATCTTGAGCCAGTTAAATTTCTTTTCTTAGAAATTATAAAGCCCCGGGTATTTCTTTATACACAGCCTAACAGAGGATGCATCAATTAAGAGTGCATTTCATTTACGAATACAGCTCAAAAATTGAGAAAAAACATCCTTATTAACTGTATTTTAAGTATACACAAGTTTTATCCCTTACTCAAATGATTGGAAATTTGTCACTTCAGTTGATTCACAGTTGCTCCAAATTATTATAGTTGACATCCAGATTTCCAGTGAAGTCTTTGAAAGATATAGCCTTCATCTTTACAGTCAAACTGTTTAGTTAGGCTTACAAACACATAAGGAAGCAATGGAAGGAGTAAGGCAGATGAAGGCCCCTTCTCCTCTCTTTCAAGGCACTTGAACTTAGCACATACCATTTCTTACTTTCGGCTGACACTTAGTATCCACATGGAGCCACATTGGAGAAAGAAATGTAGTCTTTCTTCTGGGTTTCCATGAAGAGACAATATAAAAAACGTTTGACAAAAATATTTTTAAATCTGAGAAAAAAGACAAAGTAGACATAAAAACTCTTTTACCCTACCCATAAACAAGTACATGTTTGTCTGTAATAGAATGGATATTTTCTGTTTTCTTATAGAACACTAGTGATGTTTGAACAGATAGAATTTACGTTCAACGAATTAATCTCTTTAATACCTTTCAGATTTTGGATTTTCATAATGATAAAATTGTTCTTGAGAGTTTAGTTGCAAATTAAAGATTAAGCATTTTGCAGTTTGGAAACATTTCTTCTTTGATATTTTTTCTTGCTTTTAGAAAAGATAAACAAGTATAGTATTTTATTTCTTATGCTGGTAACACTATTCTGTTTTAATAAACAAATGTGCCTGAGATAAATGTGTTTCTATAAAGTAGACGTGACAATATCACACGAAGATTTTATAAAAGAATAACTAAAATTCCAAATGGAAAAACACAAAGTAATTTGCCCTATAATTAAGTTCAAATTTCACGTGAGAGTCAATCTTAAATCCTGAAATACCACAGAGCAATTTCTAACAAATAGACTTTTTAGACTTTTATTTTTGTGTGTGTGTGGTTCCTTTCAGGTCTTCTCCACTTTATGTAAGAATATTCCAATTCAGACTGGATGTGGTGGCTCATGCCTGTAATCCCAGCACTTTGGAAGGCCTGGAATGGAAAATCACTTGAGGCCAGTAGTTCAAGACCAGTCTGGTCCACATAGTGAGACCCTCGTCACTACTAAATAAATAAATAAATAAATAAATAAATAAATAAATAAATAAGCTGGGATTGGTGTCAGCCTGAGGCAAAAGGAACTCTTGGGCCCAAGAGTTCGAGACTGTAGTGAGCAATGATTGGGTCACTGCACTCCAGCATTTTGTGACAAAGTGAGACTCCATCTCAAAAAAAATAAAAAAAGAATATTCTAAATTCATTTGTTAAATTCACTAACCTTTGGAATGGCTGGAATTATCTCCTTTTTTTTTTTTTAATAGCTCTTTAACTTGATCTTGGTTTCTTCAAGAAAGTGGGAATTTTCTCCCCTAACTCTGGAGATGAAAAGTTTCCAGATGGAGAAGTAATGAAGCCCAAAGAGCAACTTTTTAAACTTAGTGTTTCAGCTTAAATTTAGAGATTTTCAGAGTGGACCTATTCTTTACAATAAATAAAAACATTTAGGGAAAAAAAAAAAAAAAAAAAAAAAAAACACCGCTCATCAAGTTCTAAAAGAAAAATATACTTTATCTTAAATGCTTTTTGAAATTTTCCACATATTTTCTTCTTTCAAGCCATTACCCAGATTATTATACATACAGTGTTTTGCGTGAGCAGAGGCTTTATACGTCCTTAGTACTGCAGAAAAAGGAGTTGGCTGGCATTATTGAGGGCATAATATATTGCCGGACACTGTACATAATACAGTGTATGTATTGTCTCTGGAATAAATTTCCATGTAAACATACACTTTAAGTTCATTTAAATATTTTACTGTATTGTAACACTGCATATTTTCTTTCTTTTTCTTTTTCTTTTTTTTTTTTTTTTTTTTGAGACAGAGTTTTGCTCCTGTAGCCCAGGCTGGAGTGTAATGCCATGATCTCGGCTCACCACAACCTCTACCTCCCAGGTTCAAACAATTCTCCTGCCTCAGCCTCCCAAGTGGCTGGGATTACAGGCATGCACCACCATGCCTGGCTAATTTTGTATTTTTAGTAGAGATGGGGTTTCTCCATGTTGGTCAGGCTGGTCTCAAACTCCCGACCTCAGGTGATCTGCCTGCTTCAGCCTCCCAAAGTGCTGGGATTACAGGTGTGAGCCACTGAGCCCAACCATATTTTCCTCTTTAATTCACTATTGCCTTTGTTATTAAGCCTTATAGTTTTTGCCTCTGTTAATTTCACATTACATTTGGGCTACAATAAGGATACAGGGTGTGTGTTGGTGCATTAATTACAGTAAATTAATACTGATGTGAACAATTCCTGACATTAATTAAATAACCATATAATCCTTAACTTTTTTGTGAAAGTGGAACTCATTAATTGGGTTATTTAATGACTGTCAACATAATTATTTTACTTTAATACTATATTTTTAAACACCTTATTTTAATTATATGCTAATGTGAAACTAGGAGAGATCACCAATTATTTCAGTACCCCTTCTCTTCTTCTTCTAAGGAAACAGAATATTTAGCTGGACATGTGACCACCTCTAATAAGATCATAGTCTGGAGAGGCTTTGTGACTACTGGCAGCTAGTGGGTTGTAAAAGAAGTTGGTATGTAGTATTTTTAAGAACCTTCCTGAAAAGGCACTGAGTAGCCCTATGATTCCATTATTTTAGATCTTTTTTTCCATTTTATTGCCTCAAACATAGTTTATCTCTAAAACATCAGAATGAGGTTCAGACCCTGGGTAAGATGGAGTCGTAAACTGAATTTCTGAAGCCTTTTTCAGTGAAAACCACCATAAAAGTCCTAGATGACATTTCTACAGACTTTTATCTGACAGATCAATAAACTTTTTCTTTGCCATTTATGCCTACGTAATTTGAGGGTTTTCTATTACTCACAAGTATATCTACATATAAATTATATACACAGTATTCCTCCTAGAAGAATATGTAATTTAAACTACTCTTCCTTAATGTAGATATGCTAGTGTTGTCTAAAATGAGTCCTTATCTCATACAAAGTCAGTTTGTAATTCGCCAATTCAAGGAGAAAATTGGTAGTGACATCAGGAAACCAAAAGATTCACTTTACTCAGAACAAATGTGTCTATTTCCCAGTATAGGGAATCCTCTCTTCATCTTAGAGTTTGATACTGACTGAAGTCCTTTATCTTCTCTCTATAAACTGTTTTCCAAGGCGATCTTAACCAACCTGATATATTTTAATAACACTTAAATGATGGTGATGAATCTAAGAGTTATCAGCACAGCGCCGTCTCGTTCTGAACTACAGACATCTACATCCACTTTCCTACTTCACGCGTTCATTCAGTGTTCTAATAATTATTGCAAACCAGGCATCAAAAAATAATGCTTGCTTTCTACATTCATATTCAGGGAACTGCTTAATCATGTGTTTTTCCTTTTTCTCATCCTTTCTTATCCAGTCTATTAGTAAATTTTAGTGACTTTATTTACAAAACAAATCTCATACTCCCTTTTCCTTTTTCTGTTACTTTAATAAATCTATCCATCAGTTCCTTTCAGGGATTAACAGACTAGCATTTTATCCCAGCTTCCTTCCTTAAAATTCACCCCTTTTAATTTATTTCCCATAAATCAATTCATTCATTTCCTGTACTGCAAATTGATCTTTTCACAGACAGATAATTAAATGCTGGGGAAATGCTGTTTAAACCACCAATGGTTTCCCATTAACCTTAGAATGAAATCCAAAGTTCATGTAATAGTCTACAAAGTCCAACATTAATTAAGGCCCTGTTGTCTGATTTCATTTTCTAAAATCCTCCAATGTCCTCACCAAAGTGTGATCACATTGGCTTACTTTCCAGTTCTACAACTATCCAATTTCATTCCTCAGGTTTGTACATAAGCTAATTCCTCTTTCTGGTCTATTTATTTCCCAGATTTTGGCATGTCTGGCTACTTCTTATCATTCAAGTATCATATTGAACATCACCCCAGTGGGGCTTTTCCTGGAAATTCAATTGAATTTGACCATCCATGCTTTATCTCAATTAACATATTTTCTTTTTATTATGTAATTTACTATTATTAATCAATCTTGATTTTTTTTTTCATCTTTCTTTACTAGAAGGTAAGTTACATGGAAGTAGTAATCTTGTCTTTTTACTTATCCCAGTGTCATTGGAACCTAGAACAGTGACTGGCATGCAACAAGTAAATGAATAGTTAGAATAAATAAAGCAATAAATTGCTTGGATATATAGTACCTATTGTTCTGAAGTTCAAACTGTTAGTTGAGGATGTTATCCATATTGCATATTACTAATTATAACCTCTATAGTAATGACAAGCAGTGAAATAGTTATTTCCATACTTGGTGATCCTCTTGATTGATGCAAATGATTTTTTCAATACAGAGAATATTTTCAATGTACTGTAGACAGAGTCACTGGTTTGAGACACTAGCCAATGACAAGGTTACTCCCTCTTAATTGGTTGAAGGCAGAGCTAACTGTGCACTGAGTTGCTGAGGGTGAGGATTAGAATGAAAATCTGTTTCTGGTGCTAAAGTTTCAACTATTAAACCACTTTTTTTTGTCCACTAATTTCTGATGCAATTGAGACCCAAGAGTTAGATTTGTTTTCTTATCCTTACAGTAACTGGTAGTTATCAATAAGTATTTCCATTTGCAGAGATGAGTACAGTTGAGGGCTAAAATCTTGGCTTCCAGTTCTCTACTATGTTTTTGTGAGGTTAATCTATTTTAGAATAACCTAGTATTATTCATAATTTTAAGCTATCTTTAATGACATTGCTGTCGTTAATTAAAATTTGTCAGTGGCAACATAAAATTTTGCTTTCTAGTTTACCATAAAAACAAGAAACACTAATTACTTGAAAATAAGTTCAAATTTTGAACTTTTTTTTACTTCTCTAAAATCTAACTCCCTATTCTACTTTCTCTCCCAATCTATGGGACCATATTTAAAATTACTCATATACATGGACTTTCAGTTAAGCTTAATCCAATCAACATTCACAAATACATTGTTTTAGTTTCTTCATATGTTTTTTTCATTTTTATTTGGGTAAATATTTTGAATAATTTCCAAATGACTCACATTTGAAACCACGGAATTATCTTTAATGTATCTTTAAATTCACTTTTTATTGTAACAATTGTTTGAATTGTGAGTCAAATTTCTCTGATTTTCTGTTTAGTGATGTTTTATTTTCTTTTGCTTTGTGTTTTTTTTTTCTGTGCTTTATTCTGTATGTATGTTTTTTCTGCATTCCATGTCAAATTTTAGTGGTATATAATACATAACTGAATAAATTTGACAAATGCTCAGTAAATATTCAACAATTCACTACAAGCACTATATTCTTTAAAGTGATTCTTATTATTTTGTAAATGAGAAAACTGAAATTCACTCAAATGCGCTCAATTTGATTTCACATACCTCAGTTATATCCACTATTTTATGGCGAAACATTATTTTTCTAGAAAAAAATATTACATGGCACTTTGGGTTTCATGAGATAGATGGATGACAAGTTCTTCCTTCTTCAGTTTAGGCCATCAGAATTAGACATTTTCTCATAACCTATATTTAGGGTAAAATGTCAATACTTGTGGGAAAATTTTTTAAAGATTTAAGAAAGAAGTTTACACACTATACAGTATCATGGAAACATTTAATTAGACATAGTATCTATTTCATTTGATGATAAGCATACAATCAGTCAAACTTTATATAGCTGCTATTTGGTCTGTTTTAGAGCTGACTCATTGTATTTTAAGTGCTGAACAGCGGGATATAACTGGTAAAGCTTATCTGGTACTTAGAACTTAGCAAAATACAAGTATTCACAGTAAGCAGGAATAGCTTCTTTTTAGAACACATTCTCTTGAAATAGTAGGAGACAATCCAATTTAGCTTACTGCGAGATAATTTTAACTCCTTAATTCACCTGACTACATTTTTACAGTTATATGGCTTTTTAAGAAGTAGACTTATTAATGTTTTAAACATACCATTTAAATGAATAATTATAGCAAAATTATTCACATTGATTATCACCAATCAGAAAGTCAAGGAAGGTAAAACTACTGAGTTCAAAGTTCCTATTTTCACTTGTTATATCCTTCATAACCCTTAGATGATTCCAAGTGTGTGTACAACACAAGATTATAGGTAAATCTAAAATTTGTGTAAAAGAGTTTTGTGTAAGAGTAAATCTTTAAACATTTCAAAAAAATGAAGACATAGAGCCAGTGAAAGCATGTGAAATACCATCGGCATGAAGGAGCATCTCTGTAATTAAATACCTTGTCTGTAAACTCATTGTTTTAATTATTGATGTCTTATTGACAAGACTGGCCATTGTAATATACTCAAAGTTCTATATGTAAACCTTCATTTAGTTATAAATATTCCAAACACTGACTTATTTGCACACACAAAAGTCATTATTGAAATGTTGTCCTTCAATTCTTGCTACTGTAGTTACTTAGGTCAAGAGATTTGATTTCAATTAACACCTTAGAAGTAAAATACTTGGCTTGACAAAAAAGTAAAATCATAACCTTGTATTGTATAATAATGCCTAAGCTGTGGATACTACTTGCAGTGTCATTTGAAGAGGTTGTCTAAATTCATTTAAATTTAATGGCACATAGAAAGTAAGAACACACAGAATACTGAGAAATGACTTCTAATTATCTGTTGTCTCATACAACACAGTGCAGTTGCATTCAGAGGTGACTGGATCATAATTCAGCCTTGGAGTTAAGTGTGTGCTTCATCTATGGGACAAAATCTTAAAGAAGCTGGTTATGGCTGTGAAATGCAGAGGAAAAACTGACTCAGCATCAAGTATTTACTATGTTCCCCTCCTTAAGTAAACAATAATCTTTATTAGGCAGAAAAGTATTGAACCTCAATGATTATTTATGTTTGTACTATTCTAGGTAATTAAATAGGATTCCTTGTGAAGTTAACTATAACTTTCATTTATCTAATCACATATTTAAACCAATGAATTTCCTATTATATATTCAAGTTCCACAAGGGCAATACTTTATTAAAAAGTTACTGAATATTTCAAAATGAAAAAATAACAACTCAGATAAAGTGTTCCACTTAATGACAGACTGCCTGTATAGTATTATAAAATGATTTCATTAAAAAAGCATTATTTTGTTTAATTAAAACATTATATTTTAATATCAACCCTGTGAGCGCATATGGTCCACAAGCTATGACTGTGGGCAATGGAGGCCAACATACTGAATCTCTATTTTGCCTTACAGCATTTTTAGCTATATGACCTTGAAAAATACCATTTATACATTTGTAAAATTTGATAAAATTCATTGCTTACTCTATAGGCTATTTGTGAGACTTAAATTCATAATGAATATGAGTTACCTACCTCAGAATACTTAGAAAGAAACCTTTTACTTCATAGTTTCTCTTGACTACCTCTTTCTTTTTCTCAACTTTCCTATTAGCTGAAGTACCATGCCATGAAATGTGGAATGTGGCTTCCTGAACAATGGCAGAGGTTCTGAATGTTGAAATCTGAAGGTGCAGGGAATTTGTTCACCATGGATTGAAAGTTAACTAAAGAGAAATGGCAGATAGGAGAGAGCCAGACATGCAGTTTCCTTCTAGTCCTTCAGTTCTTCATGCTGAGTAAGCACACGTGCCAAAAACTTGAGTGAGTTTTTTCCTGGACACTTAACAAACCAGGTGCCAACAGGGAAATATGTTATCACGCCGCTTTAAATATTTCCCTGTTTCCTTTCCCATTTACCTCCACAATACGCCCTAAACTCACACCTTCCAAATTATCCTGCTATACAACACAAACTCAGACACACAATATCTAGAAATAGTCAATTATTTGTATTTTTCAGGAATTATTATTATAATTATTTAACTTTTTACAGTTGGAGAATGAGAATGGTCGCATGGAATTAAAAATTTTATAATATTTCTCCTTACTATGAAAGAAGGATTATGATAAATTTTTGAAGTGCTAAGGTGATGGTTTTCAAATAACCTCAACTGATGTAGGGAAAATTAATTGTATCTTTTGTTTGTGTTTTACTGTGACTCAGTGAGACAATTAGATTCAATAACGAGTTTCACAATCTTAGTCAAATGGAAGTATATGCTTATTGTCATTTGTAATAATTAATAAAACAGATGTGTTTTAATTTGCCATCTAACTATGTTTTTAGTGAAGCTCATCTGTTCCTTGTTATTTTTTATTTTTAAAAATTTTGTCCCTTTTACACTTTTTGAATTAATAATAATTTTTTATTTTTTTCTTTATTTAGCTCATTTGTTACATTCAATAAGAAGGTTTAAGACATACTGTGAAATGATAGATGAAATTTATTTACCATTTCTCTTTTTGGCTTTTAAGTTTTTCCCCATTCTTGAGAATAAAGGGGGATTTAAGCCCTTGGCAGTAGTTTACACAAATTATAGGCATGGGAGGACAGGTTTCTTAAAAGGTATTTTAAGTCTGAATTTTTTTACTTCTAAATGTTTATTTAATTTCTTTTCCTTCTTTTTCCAGTGGACACTT
Source organism: Chlorocebus sabaeus (assembly GCF_047675955.1). Taxonomy (NCBI): domain Eukaryota; kingdom Metazoa; phylum Chordata; class Mammalia; order Primates; family Cercopithecidae; genus Chlorocebus; species Chlorocebus sabaeus. The sequence goes on from NC_132911.1 coordinate 117,363,464, forward strand.
GCATGTTGAATTATTTCTTCTGAGACAAACTTACTACAGAAGAAAACAAGAAACTACAATGGAAAATTAAAATCACCTGAAATGATGAACAGTTAAGTTATAAATTAATGCTAACAACAGAAAACAGTTAGCATAATGTCTTATGGAGTTTAAATATATATAGAAGTAAGATGAATTTAACAATAACACAAAATCTGAAATGGAGTAAACACATTTTGAATGTTCTCTAACAGTACTGGATAAATTGGCAGAGAAAATAATTTGTGTTCAGTATAATAAATAAAACACAGAAAATGTGATGTCTTGTAATATTTAGTAGAACCAGTAAAAGAATATTGAAAGAATGTAACTAAGAAGCCAAATAAAGAAAAAAAAATTAATTCCAAAGTGTTGAAGAGATGAAAATTTAAAAATATATAAATAAAAAAACAAGGAATAGGTGAACCTAACTAAAAACATAGATGGTCAACTAAAATCCCACTATTTTAGTAATTATTATGAATTACCATAGACTAAATACTTCAATTGTGACTAAGATTGTCAAACTCAGTAAAACACACACACACAAACACACACACTCACACATGCTTTCTTTATACGTGACACTCTTAAAACAGAAAATTGAAAGACATAAAATACAACATGAAAACAACAAACTAAAAAAAAAAAACTGATGTACTTTGAGATCCGCCAAGGTGGGTGGATCATGAGGTCAGGAGAACAAGGCCATTCTGGCCAATATCATCTCTACTAAAAATACAAAATTTAGCTGGGTGTGGTGGCGTGTGGCTGTGGTCCCAGCTACTCAGGAGGCTGAAGCAGGAGAATTACTTGAACCCAGGAGGCGGAGGTTGCAGTGAGCCGAGATAGCGCCACTGCACTCCCGCCTGGGAGACAGAGTGAGACTCCGTCTTAAAAAACAAAAAACAAAAAACAAAAACACTGATGTAGCTATGCAAATATAAATCAAAATAAACATTAAGGAAAAACATTACTAAGGATAAAGAATGCTAATTTGTATAAAAAAAGAGTTCAGTCCAACAGGAAATTGTCACAATTCTAAATATATATGCACTCAATAACACATCTTTAAATATACATATGGCAAGTGAAAAGGATGGATAAAAACCACTGAACTTACCATTCCATAAAAGCAAATTTTCAAACCTGAAAAATAAAAATAGAATCAACTTTTTCAGAATGCTGAAAATTTAACCAAAGGCTTACAACAACCTGAGAAGCATTTAGTCAAGAAAAAAATGGTTTAATCCTTGTGAGAACAGAGAGTTTTGTGGTGTTTTAACTTACCTCATTTCCTACTCCTTAGCTCAACAGTAGACTTAAAAAATAACATCTTGCATTCCTGGTACGGGAGGGAGAAGGGCAGAGCTGAATTTATTTTAAAGCCTCATTTCAAAGAACAATCATTATTTAACCTGTCTGGTGGCACCCCAAAAGACACCTGAAAGGCATGTCTTTATTTGATTTCTCTCAAACTCATGCAGTGCTGAAAGCATTTCTTCAGAGATTAGAGGTAGCTTATTTAATTCTTTAACATTGTGACTGCCTGAGGGATGGATCACAGTTGGGGCAAACAATAGACTGACCAAAAACCGTAAAAGGTAAGGCTGAGTAATGAGGTGTTCATAGGGCCTTGAAAATCTCCCACATAGTTTAGGAATTTAGAAGGCCATGCACAGGTATAGTACTTGACAGATGCTCAGGAAGATCTGAAAAGCCCCTAAACTGTCACTTCTGACTTATATCGATGTTCTATACAAGCAGGAAGTGAAGACTAAATGAGCCAAAACTTTCTAAAATGCATATGGAAATTTAGTAATAGACCAAAATCATTAAAATCAGGGATCAAAGAGAAAAGATTATTATTGGACTTATAGAAATAAAAACGGATTATAAAATAAGACTATGAAAAATTACAAGACAAATATTAGATAAACTACACAAAACAAAATAGATTCTAGAAAGGCGTAAATCATCAAAACAGACTAATGAATAAATCAGAATTCTAAATAGAATTAGTAATCAACACATTTTATTAAACAAAAAGCCCAGAACCATATGAGTTCCTTAATGAATTGAATTCTACTAAAGGTTTAAAGAATTAACACTTATCCTTCACAAACTCTTGAAAAGGAAATAGGAGGGTGTGCTTCCTAATGTTTTCTGAGGCCAGCTTGAATTGCTTTGATATTAAAATCAGGCAAAGGGATCACTCCCAAGGAAAATTACAAACCCAATATCTCTTATGAACAAATTCCTCAACAAAGTAATACAATCTAAGTCATGAAGCATATAAAAATGATTATATATCATAATCAAGTGGGATTTGTCACAGGAATGCAAGATAGTTTCACTATATAAAAATAATGGTAATAACCAATATCAATAGAATAAAAGATAAGAACTATATCATTATCGCAATAGAAGCAGAAAAAGCATTTCACAAAATCCAAAACCTTTTCATGGTTAAAAACACACACAAAACCAGGAGCAGAAGAGAGCATCTTCAAGCTGATATAAAGCATCTACAAAAAACCTACAGCTAACGTCATACTAAATAGTGAAAGACTGAAGATTTCGCCACTATGATCAGGAACAAAACAAGGATAACCCCTCTCTCAACTCTGTTCAACATTTATTTTGGAGACTTTACCCAGCACAATTAGACAAGAAAATAAAATAAAAGCCATCCAGATTGAACAAGAAAAAGAAAAATTATTTCTACTTGTAGATCATGATATTGTATATATAAAATCTTAAGACAGTAACTAAAAAACTGAAAATTAAAAAATGAGATTGGCAGGTTTTCAGTACACAAGAGCAATACAAGGCCTCACTTGTACTATATATACTGTAGCTATGAGCAAATGTAAAAAGAAATTATGTAAACATTTCCATTCATAATACCTTAAAAAACATTAAAAGTAAATCTTAACAGGGCTCAATGGTACAGACCTATAGTCCCAGCTACTCCTGAGTCAGAAGTATCATTTGAGGTCAGGAATTTGAGACCAACTTGGGCAACATAGTGAAACCACAAATCTAAAATAAAGTAATTAATCTATCAAAATCCACAACTTGGTCTGAAAACTATAAAATAGTGCTGAAATAAAGAATAAATAAATCAATCAAAAGATGTTTTTTATTCATAGATTGGAAAATTCAATATTGTTTAGATGAAAATATACCCTAAATGGATGTATAGATTCAATGAAGCGCTTATTAAAATCCCAGATGATTTGTTTGCATAGTTGACAAGCTGATCGTAAAATGTATATAAAATTCAACAGACCCCAAAACATCAAATCATGTTGAAAAGAAAGAAGAAATTTAAACGACTTACGTTTCCAAATTTCAGAACTTAATACAAAATTTCAGAACTTAAAACTTAATACAATACAAAGTTATGAACAATGTGGTACCAGCATACACATAAACATTTAGATTAATGAATAGGCTTGAGAGTTCAGAAATAAATTCATACACATGTGGATAACTTATTTTCAACAAAGGTGAGAAGATTATTCATTGGGGAAAGAATAATCTTTTCAACTAAAAATACTGAGACAACTGGAAATCTACATTCAAATGAGTGAAATTGGACCCCCTACCTCAAACATGTACAAAAATGTTAACTCAAACTGCTTCAATTACCTGATTATAAGACATTAATGTATAAAACTCTTAGAAGAAACCTAAGTGTAAATCTTTATGATCATGAATAAGTTTTTAAGATATAACATCAAAAGTAGGAGGAAAAAAAAAACAAAAAAGAAATACTGGACGTCACTAAATTTAAAAGTTATGTGTTTCAAAGGACGTCATCATGAATGTGAAAAGACAACCTTTTATAGAATGGGAGAAAAATTTTGCAAGCTATCTTATAAGGGACTTGGATCCACAATAGATAAAGAATGGTTATTACCCTATAATAAAAAGACAACCTAATTAAAAATAAAAAAGATTTGAAAAGACATTTCTCCAAAGAGAATATAAAAATATCTAATAAGAACACGAGTAAGCACCTGAATAAGCACCCAACACATTAGTCATTAGGGAATAGGAAATCATTTGTTTTACTCATTAGCTGATTTATTAGAAAAGTCTCTAGAGACTTTAAGTGCTTAGTTTTTATACCTTATTAGTTTTGCTTGTGTTGCTGGGGAGTATATCTGTGAAACTCCTTGCACTGTCATAGAAACGGAAACCTTTACAGGGCTTCTTTTTGACATGATAAACATGTTCCGGAATTAGTAGGACTGATGGTTGCAGCATCTTGTGAATATACGAAGGATCGCTGAATTGAACATTTTTAAATGGTGAATTTTAAAGTATGTAAATTTTATGTCAGTGTGTGTATAAAATTAACAGAGCAAAAGAAGAAACAGACAAACTCAAAATCATATTGGTGACTTTAATATACCACTTTATATGTCAGGAAAAGCAAGATAAAAACAATCATAAGGATACAATTCTGAAAAGTACTATTAAATTTTTTAGCAAACTTGCATGTAGAGAACTTTATTCCCATTGATAAGAGACTTCACAAATTAGAAAATAGGTTGAGATTAGTAATCCAGGTCAATTATATTTTAAACTGATGAATAATGATGATATGGAAATTCTCACTTGTAGATTGTAATTAAAGTTCTCCAAGAGATAGTCATAATTTTAATGCTATTAAAAAAATAAAATTTGAAATTAGCTAGCCTCAACACTTCCAACTCACAAAGAAACAAATAGCAAATCTCACCCTCTTTCCACTTTTCCCCACAAGAAGGCAGAAAATAATGGAAGATAAGACAAATAAATGAAATAACGATAGAAAAAATTAACAAATCCAAAAGCTGATTATTTTAAAGATTAATATAATTTATTTAAAAAATAAAAAAGGAAAACATTGTGAAAAGTTCTATTAACAAAAATTAATAAGATGACATTGTGGAAAACTATATACCAATGTATTTTATAATGTAAAGAAAATGCACACATTTCTTGAAAAAATGATTACATCTTATCTAACACAAGAAAAAATAGAAAATTAGAGTAGTTCACTATTAAGAAATTAAATCTGTTTTCTACACAGGAAATTTCTATCTCAATTACCTTTACCGGTGAATGTTCCCAACATAAAACCAAATAACACTTACATTAAAAAAACTTTTCTAACTAAAACAGAAAAGGGTATTTCTTAAAAATTGTTATAAAAATCACCATTTTACATAATCTTGTTGTCAAAAGGTTGATTCATATTATAAGGGAAATTTTTAATCAATTTTTATATACATAAATTACCAATATACTTAACGTATTGACAAACCATACCTAGATACATGGTGTTCTATAATCAAATATTGACTTCCATATTATTTCTACTTTGGGCATATTATTTTTTCTTTTAAAACTTTTATTTTGCAACTAAAAGCCTTTTTTTCTATATTACCAATGAGTAAAAGTTGAGATATATATTTTATAATGTGTATCTTATTATAGTAATTACATTGTTTAGGTCTTCTCTGTAATTATGTTTCATTTGAAATGTCTTCAATTTACAGTAATCAGTTAAAGTCTTTTGAGTAGGTATTGTCTGATTTTCTATCGTTTCCTTTGCTGCTTGTAGTTTCTACTTCAGAAACTTTACTGCTATGTAATTTGTTGGATAGATATTTAGAACTGGTACATAATCATTGTGATTCCTAACCTTTAACACTGTAAATCTGTCTCATTTAATGCTTTGGAGGATAAATTCTACATTGCCAGATAAACCTTTATTTTCTTTATGTTTGCATTTGGGATATGTTTTGTTGATCATTTTATTTCAGCCTCTCCAAATCAATTTATTTTAGGTTTATCTCTTGCTTAAAGCACATAAATGTAACACAGAGAAAAAAACCTTTGAGTATAGAAAGTTAATATAATAAGATAACAAACAACAACAAAAAAAGTAAATTGAAACTTTCCAAAAGATGAAAACACTTCCTTCCAAGAAGCTCAAAATGGAGGCATTCAACTATAACATTTATACTATGTGTATAATATAAATGTAATCTAAACAGTAATTGAGAAATTGCTTACATTAAAGAGAACAAGAAATTCAAAATCAGAATGTAAATGAAGAAAATGTCAATTGAACACTAAGTTTAAAAAAATTGAAGAAATGACAAAGTGATCTCAGTATTAAAGATAAATTGTAAAATGTTCAATGTAAAATATACATGAAAAAAGCACAGTAAGGAACACAGTGATAGAAATGAAAAGAGCAAATAAAAGGACAGTGGTAGACACAGGCAACAGACAAATATTTCAAAATTTGAAGCTCCTGAAGGAGTAAAATAATACAATGTAATAAAAATGTACACATATACATATATAATTTTTATGTGAAAAAGTATGTTCTAATACTCTAAAAATTTACCAATGAATAAAACCAATCAATAAAATGTAAATAGACAATTTGGATATGTATTTTTGTAATTAACCAAATAGTATTTAAATGAAGAAACAGTCAAATCATATTATTTACTCAAAATTTCTGTAACAATTTACCTTATAATGGTAGATATTGAGTTTTAGTATTTTTTACTTTAAAAAAGTATATGAAATACGTTCTAGGCTATAAAACATTGAGTTAACATTGGCAATTTAAGATAAATAAGATGTCCTGAAAAACCTTTGGGATTTAATTAACTTAAATTCTCCCAAATATTTCTGTTTATATCCCAAATATTTCTCTTCTATGTTATTAATTTCCTAAACTTAGCATAATTATGTCATTTAATTGCTTTTAGGTATAAGCATTTTTTCTGTTTCAGCAACACATTGTAAAATTGTTTTTAGGAAAAAATAAGTGCGCTAAATAGTACTTCACATGTTAATAAAATAAATATGATTTTTATTAGATCAGTGCATAGAAGAAAATCTGTGAATCGTACTGCCCATATATGATGTCAGATGTTTGCAAATTTCCTTTGGGAGAGTGAACTAAATAAAAGAGCTAAACATCCTAGAGGAATATGAGTTGAGAGGACAATAACAGAAATATCTGCAAAAGGAGGACATGGATGACTTTGGGGAAAACCTGTCTAATTCCTTCAATGGGAATTGGTGGCAAGTAATATTCTTATGTTTTCTTCCAACTTTATAAATCAGACTTAAGCATGTAACTAAATATACGATTATGTTATATTATTAGGTATACATTAGTATATTAGTTAAGATGTAACTAAATAAAAAGACAAAAATTACTCCATTCAGCTTCTAGTTCAACTTCTCTAGTTATTCCCAAATTCCTTTTTGCATCTTTCAGTTTTGCCTCACCCCAGTTTGAAGGGGTTAGTGGAGGGTGAATGAAAGTTTGTTAGGGAAAACTGAGGAAAAAAATGATTATAGTGCGAATAATTTTTCCATTATTTTTAGAAGATCCCATTTTAATAATCCACAAATCTATTTCTGTTTGCCTGTCTCAGGCATCATTATTGGCATTGCTATGTTACCATTGAGATGAGATATCCTGAGGTAATCTATGAACATTCCGCTAGTTTTTAATAAGATAAAAAAGCTAATAATGCAATGTATATGCTGCTGAGTAAATGTGAGTTTACAGATAAGCTAGTTTATATGTATAAAAACATATATATACATAGTAAATGATCACATTTCCTCAGCCATCTGTTCCTTAAATATTAGGACTTATGCACAGTTTCAACATCTGTGTATTCACATATATTTCTGTACAGTGCTGGTAAAATGCTGACAAAAGAGGAAAACAACAACAACAAAAAAAACCAATGGAATTTCAAAGGACTTTGCTTTTTTGAATTTATGTAGATTTATCTCCTGTTTCTAAAGTACATCTGTTGTTGTATTTACTGAAATTCTAAAACTAATCAAAATTCTTTTGAGAACAAAATTGCATTTAAATTAAATTTCAAATGCTGTGTAAATTCATAAACTTATTTTCAAACAGATGTACCTCATTGAACTAGAGTTTTGACTATCAGTAAGATACTTTGCCATAAGCAATACACGGCCATCCAGTTTTTTTTAAAGGTACTCTAATAAACCTCAAATAACTAAGGCAGTCACTTCCTGTGAACATTTTTTTCTAGTTGGGAAAAAACTGCACATACAAACACACACACATTATCACCCAGATAAATAAGCAAATGTAATTTCTGAAATTAATATCTCTGAAGAGCCTAATAAAGATAGAATTCTCTCTAAAGTTGCAACTTAAAAAAGAGAAAAAATAATGGAAAAGAAAGGAAGAGAGAATTTGGATGGAAAGAGCAGCATGTGGAGACTTGCATCATGAACTTTCGCTCCAAGAAAGACTGTAGGAATATACCAGGAAAGCCAAGATAATCCACAGACCCTTTGAAGGAAGCAAATTTCTCCTGTAGGACCTGGGAGACAGTTCAAATACTGTGTGCCCAAATCGTGAAAGTGGGAAGTGGGGATCATCCGCCCTCAAACACACACTTTCCCTGGTGTGTGTACAGATCACAGGAGAAGAATGTGACCTTACCTGGAGCCGAGACATTTTAGAGAGCCAAGTGAAATACAGGGGTAGAGGAAGCAACAGGAAAAGTCCTGTGGGCTCTCTGGGTCCCCAGGGAAGTCATTTCTGACTTGTCTCAGGGGTCCTTGGGGAGGGCTGCAGAGGAACTGGGAAAAGACCACAGAAAGAAGGAAACCTCCAGCTGAATTTTGTAACAATTGCAACTGAATGCGAAGATTCCTGGCCAGAACTCGGGAGGGCATGAATCTGGTGTACAGACTCAACAGGCAGGGAGACGCAAAAGCCCTGTTTGGTTTCTCAGTCAGGAGGCTACTAGCCTGGGCAAGTTCCCAGCCCTGCTCACCTACTTCCTGCAAACAAACTCAATGCTGTTGAGGTGGCCACAGTGTGAGTGAGACTGGCCTTTGGGGTTGAGTGGGAGCTGGGTGAGGCCTGTAACTGCTGCTTTCTGCCACTTCCCTGACAACCTGCATGACACAGTGAGGCAGTCGTAATCCTTCCGGGAATATAATTCCATTGACCTGGGAACCACACTCTCATCCCCCATAGCAGCCACAGCAAGTCCCGCCTAAGAAGAGTCTGAGCTCAGACATGCCTATCACTGCCCCCACCTGGTAGTTCCTCCCTACTGAGCCTGGTAGAGGAAGACAAAGGTCGTATTCTCTTGGCAGTTCCAGGGCCTTGCCTATACTACCACAGCTGATGCTCTCTTGAAAGCATCACCTCCTGGCAGGAGGCCAACCAGCACAAAACTAGTGCATTAAACAAGTAAAACTAAGGACCCTCACAAAAACCGTTTTACTGCCCTGCCACCTCCACCAGAGCAGGTGCTGGTATTTATGGCTGAGAGGCCTGAAGATGGTTCACATCACACAGGACACTGTGCAGATATCTCCCAGTACCAGCCTGGAATCTGGTAGCCCTGCTGGGTGGCTAGATCCTGAAGATAAATAACAATCACTACAGTTTGCCTCTCAGGGAGCCACATCCCTAGGAAAAAGGGGAGAGTACAACATCAAGGGAGCACCCCGTGGGACAAAAGAATCTTTACAGAAGGCTTGAGTCCTGTATCTTCCCTCTGACATAGTCTACTCAAATGAGAAGGAAGCAAACAAACAAGCAAAAAACCAATTCTGGTAATACGACAAAACAAGGTTCTTTCACACCCCCCAAAAATCACAGTAGCTTACCAGCAATGGATCCAAACCAAGAAGAAATCCCTGAATTGCCAGAAAAATAATTCAGAAGGTCAATTATTAAGCTAATCAAGGAGACACTAAAGAAAGGTGAAGTCCAACTTAAGGAGGTAAAAAAAATAAACAAGATATGAGGGGAGAAATCTTAGTGAAATAGTAGCATAAATAAAAAAACAATCACAAGTTCAGGAAATAAAAGACACTCTTAGAGTAATGGAAAATGTACTGGAAAAGGCTCCACAACAGAATTGAACAAGCAGAAGAAAGAATTTCAGAGCTTGAAGACAAGGTTTTAAAATAACTCAATCCATCAATGTCAAAGAAAAAAGAATAAACAAACAAACAAAAAATGAACAAAGTCTCCAAGAAGTATGGGGTTATGTTACATGACCAAACCTAAGAATAACTAGTGTTCTTGAGGAAGGAGAGAAACCTAAAAGTTTGGAAAACATATTTGGGGGAATAATCAAGGAAAACTTTCCTGGTCTTGCTAGAGATCCAGACGTCAAAATATGAGAAGCTCAAATAATACTTGGGAAACTCATTGCAAAAAGATCATTGCCTAGGCATATAGTCATCGGGTTATAAAAAGTCAAGACAAAGGACAGAATCTTAAGAGCTATGATGCAAAAGCACCAGATAAACTAAAAAGAAAAACCTATCAGATTAACAGTAGATTGTCAGCAGAAACCCTACAAGCTAAGGAGATTGGGGGCCTATCTTCAGCCTCCTTAAACAAAATAATTTTCAGTCAATAATGTTATATCCAACAAAACTAAACTTCATAAATGAAGGAAAGATACAGTCTTTTTCAGACAAGGGATTGAATTGGTTAATAAAAATTTTCCTCAAAGTAAATTCCAGACCCTAATGATTACACAAATGAATTCTATCAAACATTCAAATAAAAAACAATAGCAATTTTACAAAAAAAAACTGTATAAAAGAAAGTGGATTAAACACAATCCAATTTATTTTGGTAGGCCAATATAACTTTAAGACAAAGACTGACAAGATATTAACAAAAAGAATGGAAAAAAAAGAGAAAACAAAGTAAAAGAAAAAGGAAACAAGAAGAGCAAGAAGAGGCAAAAGAGGACAAATAAGAGAAGGAAAAGGAGGAGAAAATTATAGATTGATATTTCTCATGGATATAGATGCAATATATCTTAATTAAATCTTACCAAATTGATTTTAACAATGCACAAAAACTAAATAGATGTGAAAAAGTGAGATTAATCCAAGCAATTCACTGGAGTTTAAAATTTGAAAACTAATCAATGTAATTAATGATATTAACAAAATAAAAGGGAAAATTATACGAAATAAAAGATCATTTAAACAAACACAAAAAATCAATTTACTGCTATTAAACATAAAACTCAAAACTCTAAGTTAGTACTTCCTCAGGCTGACATAGGCCATTTTCTGAAAGAAATCCAGTTAATGTTATTCTTAACTGATGAAACACCAAGTTGCTTCCTAAGACCAGGAAGAATATAATAGCTCCTGTTTTAAACATTTTATTGGAAATCTTAGTAATCACATTTGAGCAAAGAATAATAATAAAATTAATAAACATCGGAATGGAATAAGTACATATGTCCTTATGTATAATTGAGAATAGCAACAAAACTTCTAGAACTAAGATGAACCTAGCAAAGTAACAATATACAAGGTAAAACTATTTAAAAAAATCAAATATATGTTTGCAGAAAACTATTGGAAAATAAAATATATCCATCTGTATGTCTGTTTATTTTTGTATCAGAGCCAAGAATACAAAGTGCTTAAGAAGTAATCTAATGAAGACATCTAAGACCTCTAAACTAACGATTTTCTGAGAGAAGTTAAAGAAGACCTAAATAAATGGAAATACATAGTATATTCTCTGATGGGAGGAATCAATTTTTTTATTATACTTTAAGTTCTAGGGTACATGTGCACAATGTGCAGGTTTGTTATGTATGTATACATGTGCCATGTTGGTTTGCTGCACTCAGTAACTCGTCATTTGCATTAGGTATTTCTCCTAATGCTATCCCTCCCCGATCCTCCCACCCCCCAACAGGCCCTGGTGTTAAGATGATAACTCTTTGCAAAGTGATCTATCTACAAATTCAGTATAATTCCAATTTAAAATTTTGCTTTTTTTTTTCTTCGTGTGTGTGTATGTGTGTGTGTGTGTAAATTTACAACAGGCTTCTAAATTTACAAGGAAATGCATGCTCCCAAAAAAATCAAAGAGATTTTTAAGATCAAGAACAAATTTGGAGGTCTTACCTTGCTTGAATTCAAGACATTGCATAAAGTACTGTTATCAAGACAGTTTATTACTTGGTGAGATGGTATTCATAACAGATAAGTAGCACCAAAAACACAGTCCAGATTTAGACTCACACATTATATTGCCAATTAATTTTGACAAAGGTGCAAAGGTATTTCAGAGGGGAAAAGAATGTCTATTCAAAAAATGGTGCTGGGCCAACATGAATATAGACCCTTACCTCACATCATACACAAAGCATTAACTTAATAGGGATCATAGGCTTAAATGTAAAACCTACAAGTATAGCATTTTTAGGAGAAGAGTTGGAGATGTATTTTTGTCACATTGGCATAGGCAAAACTTTCTTAGACACAATACAAAAACACACAAACCATCTTTTAAAAATCAGTTAATTATACTTTATTAAAGTATAGTATAGTTATTTTTTTAAAGTAAAGTTACTTTAAAAAATGGCATCCTTAAAAAAAAGCCAACCATATACTAGAATAGTTTATTTGCAATTTGAAATACGTACATCACATAGAAGACTTCCAATCAGATTAAAGAATTTTAACACCTCTATAATTAGGCAAACGGTTGAATTAAAAATGGATAAAAGTAAATTGACACTTTGTAAAAGAAGGCATAAGGAGGTTAGGTATGACAACCACATGAAAAACTAAATATCATTATCACAAAAAGCAAATGAAAACCATTGTAAGATATGATGACACACACCTAGTGATGATTAAAATAATAATGGTAATGAAGTTATTACTAATATATGGAAACAACAAAGAGCAACAATGAAAGCAAAAACTGACCATTCCAAGTGTTGGTGAGAGTAAAGAGCAAATCGTGCTCTCCTACACTGCTTGTGGGTCTGTAAAACAGTTGGCTATTTATTAAAGGGTTAGATATTCACCTACATATAACCCAGTCCTACAGTTCCAATGTGTGTGTCGTTCCAAATTCATATAATGGAACTTAAACCACAGAAAAAGGGCCTTTGGGAGTTGATTAGGCCATGAGGGCTCCTCATTCATGGATAGGATTAAGTCCTTATATGTATAATTATTATGTGTCAATTAAAAATAATAAATGTAAAAAGGGGGTGCTGGAGGATGTGACTTTGCTCCATTTGCTTTTCTACTCTTCTGCTATGTAAGCATGCAGCAACAGGCACCAGCTATGAAGCAGGGTGACCCTTCTCAGACCCCAGAATTGTGAGAAATAAATTTCTATTATTTATAAATTATCCCATCTAAGGTATTTTGTTGTAGCAGCTCAAAGTAGGACACCTAACCTTCCACTGTTAGGTAATTCCCAATTAACGAACGTGACTATCTGTACAAAGACTTGTACGTAACTCATGTAACTTTATTTTTAACAGTCCAAATCTGGTAACAATCAAATATCCCTAAATGGTGAATGAGTTGATACATTGTAGTATATCCCTGTAATATTTTGCTACTTGGGAATAAAAAAGCAAATATTTATACATACAATTACATAAATGAAATAAAAACATAGATGATTTTCAGAATCCTTATGCTGAGGTAAATCAGCTAGGAGATGAAGACTATGTACTGCACTTACATTTCCAAAATATGCCATCTAATCTATAATAAGAGATAGACGTTCAATGGTTGTCTATGGATGGTGTTGAGGGGGAAAATGGGTTACAGGAAGCCTTTGGGGATGTTCAGTATCTTGGTGTGGTGAAAGTTTCTCAGATATTTTTATTTGTGAAAACTTATTATATTGTTTACTCAAAATCTGTGCAATTTTTTAATACATCAAGTTTACCTCAACAAAATGTTTTCTTAAAAGCACCTCCAGCCACTCATTAATCCTAATTTAAGCTTTTTCTGGCTAAAGGAATATAGAAATAATTGTCTTCATAATTAAATTCCTTTATTTCCATACTGTGTTTAATTATAAAACAACAGCAACACTAAGTAATAACATTAAAATATTAAAAGTTACTCCCCTGTCCCCTATAGTGATTATATTATGACTAAAAGCCAAGGTGGTGTTAATCATAATGTTTAAAAATTTAGAAAGCAGAAAAATGTCTTGCTCAAATGTTTCATGGTTAACCAATAGTATTCAATCTAGTAAATATTAACAATACCACCAAAATGTAAAAAACAGTAAAAATTATCTAACATATTATATTTAAGAACATCCAATAAAACCAAGAAGAACACACATTTATTCTGGTTTATTTATTTATTTTCCTTTAGTCTGTAAACTTGCAGACTCACTAGGATCCAAAACAGAAAAGATTATCTCTAGGATATAAAAGCAATAAAAAATTATTATTACATCTTATATCCATAAATTCATCATGATATGAAGGCCAGCCTCAGGCAAAATGGAAAAACAAAAGACATTTCAGGATTAAAAAACCTATGTATAGTAGGCAGAAATAATATTTGCTTTTGAGACAATAATAACTATCACATTCACCTATAAATAATCCAAACTGTACAACCAAAAGTACTCAAGTATTCCTTAGCCTATTGTGTGACAAGGCCTAAGTCTTCCTAATTTTGCCCCTATTTTTACATCTCTTGTAGACCTCTAAATGTTGAAATCTCCAGATTAGACTTCGGATTTTTAAAAATATTTCTATCCCTACTGTTTCTGTCATCTTTTCAGCATTTACATAGAACTTCTATGATCACGACTCCATAACTCTTTTGAATTCCAGATGTATGTATTCAACAGCATAGTCAATATCTTCTCTAGGATGTCTTCATTTCATCTTAACTTTAATGTACCTAGATAGTTATTATTCTACTAATATCAGCTTTGAGTCCTGCCCAGAGTCTTCTATTTTGGTAAGTGGGTAAGAAAACAGTGAGGACATGGCTGTGATGCTCTGGTTTTCTTTTTATTTGAAAATTCTTCAAAAAGGTTTTGGTGATCTTGATTTTACAATGCCACTTGAATAGGGAGAGTATGCAATGCATGGCAGGGCTGCTTTGCCTGAAATGCCCTCTCAATTTTTGAATATGGAGCCGCTCTTTTATTATTTAATGTTTCTCGATAACCTAAAAGACTGGAATGCTGAGTTTCTGCATCTTTGTTTTGTTTTATTTATTGTAGTATATTATTTGTGGATTTTTAAAAATTATAAAGATTCATGTTGTACAATAAATGGTATTAGCTACTATTGAGTGGAAATATTCTTATCTATCTACTATCTACTGTTCCTTTTAAAGAGGGAGCCAACCCCAGTAGCTTTTGTTCACATTTTAAGGTCAAACATTGGATTTGGTTCATATCCCAATAGCACCTGTCTCCAAAGGATGGGAGAACTCAGTCTCCTCTGGCTACAATTGTCAGTCTTCACTTTGTTATATATTGAAGGCAATGCTACCACAGGTGTGAAGATTAGAAACTTTTAAAAATCTTTTTGATTTGTTACTTTACTTAAGAAATCAAGGCCAGAGATATAAATCAAACTATATCAATATGTAAATATCAATATGAAAAATAACTATTTTTACTTTTGAACTGTGCATTTTGCTGTTATTTTTCAACATATCAGCATAAGCGTGCATTTTACTCATATTTTAAATGATTTCCTAATGCATAAATATTTTACATGAACTCAATTTTTCCTCTTTTTGTTCCCATAGATGTCATTACTTTATACAATCTCAATGTTCATGTAAGTAGAATTCTGATATCTTTATATATTGTAATTGTGACTTTAAAATATTTTAGCTTGTCTTTAATATTCTCCTTATCTTCATTATGCAATACATTTTCATTTAGAAAAAAAATTAAATCTTAACTTTGTACTGCTCTCCAGTTTCTTCTCAATATTTCCCCCAAGAGTGATTTAAAAAATACTTTCCCTCACATTTTTTATCTTTCACTAGTAACTCATTTTACTTTTTTACTTCCTTAGAGATGAATTTTCTCACCTCTGCTTTACCCTCAGGATTTGACTTTTCTATTTTACCATCACTCTTTGTATTTTTGCCAAAGTTATATTTTACTAGTTAAGTAATTGAGGAAATAGTATAAAAGTATTTACATGGGTTTCAATAGCTACCAGTAAAATTGCTCAGCATCCCTCTCTCAAGGACATCGTAATCTTTTTTTTTTTTTATTCCTTGAGATCCACTGGGAAAAAGAATTCGATGTTTACTGTTGGCCTACATGGATTCTGACAAAAGGGCATTGTTTTGCATTTTGCCTAAGAAGCAGAATTACATTCATTGTGTCAGCTGGACTCATGATTACATCCTTCCTATTGAAGACAATGATACTGGGTTTTATAGTGAAGGACATGGGGAATACTTTATCTTCCTTGTGTTTGCAGGAGGATACCATGTGACATTTACTGTCATTTTCCATCTCTAAAATTATTGCCTTGTTATAAAAACTTACGATCAAACTATTATGCTATGAACAGGTATTACTAAAATCCTTGTTTGCAAAATAATAGAGAGGGAAGGAAAGACAAGAGGAAAGAAGACAGGAGTCTGTGATTATTTTAAGCAGTGAAAACATTTAATGTAAGAATATTAGGGAGCTCACAACATTGAAGTACACCAATTCCGTGATGTCAGCTGTTTTGTGTCAGTACCACCTCTTGGGTCCCTTTGGCGGGGTGATCAGGGCAAATACACAGCTTATCATACATAACAAAGATTGACCAAGAGGAAAATGCAACACTAGGGAAACTGAAAAGTCAATTTAAAGTAAAAAATTATTTGGTGGTGTTTAATAAAAATTCTCAAGGTTTTTATGATTTTTGGACACTTTTATAGCTCATTGGTTTTAATCACAAATACATCTGTCAAAATAAACTCTTTTATGTATTTCAATGAAATAATTCTTGTATTTTAAAATCATATTGCTATGTTTCAAACAGAAGTCTGTTTCTTTTTAATTCTGTTTGACATACATTGATTATTTACGGAAAACATCCTTAATTTAGTAAAAAGCATTTTCCCATCTTGTTGTCTCATTATAATAAAGAGCAAGTGTTCTAGGATTGTCTGTGGGTCTCAGAAACCATATCTGCACCAGTAAAGAGAGGCAAAGGAGATTTCTGGAAAAGCTGGGAAAATAGAAAAAAAAAAGTTGAAATTCGAATTCTAAACATACTGCATTAAATAAGAAATGAATGCAGACTTACTAAGGAGTGACTTTACTCACATGAATCATTGCAAGAGGAGGGAGAAGAACTATTCCAATGGGGGAGAGAAAATATCACAATAGGGAGAATACTCCAGACCAAAATATCTGCAAGCGTTAGGCAAAAAACATTTTTGCTACTATAGGGAGGAGTGAACGAATTAAAAATCAGATGTCTTGCTGGACTAGCAGATCAGAGAATGATCATGAGGCCGGCCTATTCTTGGGAGGGACTGCTAAGGGGTGCGGGGGGCTGTATTTTGTCTCTAGCTGAGTGAAGATCAAAATGCAGGGACCTAGGGGAAAAGAAGACACTTAACCAAAGTTTCATTGACAAGTATTTTGTTCCGATTAATCAGTGAGGACAAGTAGTGCAGCTAATCATATATGAGGCAAAGAATGGCAATTTGGAAAGTCTGCTTTTGGTCTTGTCACAAGTTAAAAAAAAAAGACAGCATCCATGAGTCTTCTCTAAGGCATATAAGAAGGGTTGTTATTTGCAGTAAGTCCCTTTCAGGAGCACAAAATATTAGGGGAATTTCTTAATCTTTGCTATTTTCCAGGATCACAAGTGACCAAGACAGTCTTAATATTCTCCTCAGCTCCACTCAACTTTAGCAAGCTTCTTCTGACTCTGGGCAGCTGACCTTCCTCTTCTTAGAAAATTTCTTCAGAAAATTTACTATTGTACATTTTTTCTCTGCTTCTATGAAATGCAAATCTTCACCCAGCCACTTGCCAGTTTTACAACCCAGGAATTTCTTTCTTGAGGACCTTACACAGCCATCCCTTTGAAATATAATTATTAAGAAAGATAGAGCTTCCATCTTCTAGTCTTTATAGGAGGGTGGGAGCCTAAGTTCAATATGAGCCAATTAATAAACACAGATGACTTAATCATATTGACCAACCTTCCACTTAATGTGCTCTAGTACTTTTCAATGAGCTCACCCAGCATTAGCAAATTATTTTGCCATTTGCTTCAGTGGAGTTGAGTTTTATCTCTCTTGTTTATTGCAATAGTCTTCACTCCTACTGCAATAGTTTTGAATAAAGTCTTCCTTGACTGTTTAACTTGTCCAGTGCAATTTTTATTTGATATAGATTCAAGTCAAATTCAACACTTTCGTAACTAAAGGGATTCGTTAGTATTTAACTTTTTTTTTTTTTAGTTATCACATTTTTGCCTTCATATTTGTTTTTGTTAGTTTATTTTATATAATCAAAATAGCCATTTTGGACTTTTATCCACAGTGGTCTTGGGAAAGAATTGATAATCTCACCCAACATCAAATTAATTTTAGTTTAAGAAAGAAGCCAAAAAATAGCAAAGCATGCAAAAACAATCACACAGTGAAGGTGTAGTTACTTCCAGGCAGTTTCTATTGTCCCACTTAGGAGGTTCAGGGTCACAGGTACTAAGGCTGGAAGTTCATGGAAAATCTCTGCAAGTGGGAACCTCAGCAAGGGAAAGCCCTAAGTTCTGGGGTAACTTATAGATTTATACATGGTCTATAAAGGGCATGTGGTCATGAGTTCCACAGCTTCTTCAGCTGTGCCTAACTAGCCCATACTCCAATGCAGCTGTGTTATCTGATCACTCACAATGGTCCAATGCAGTCCACATTCTGAGTCTACATACATAACCTCCTGTAAATTTCCTGAGTAAATGTTTCTGGGAAAACTGTCCAAGAAGATAAAATCTTCAGGTATCACTGAGGGAGGGGAGGCTAAAGAATCAGCTAAAAATCCTTTCCAAAGGCTTTATTGGAAACCAAACAATCTATACCATATTTAGTATGCTATTTTGCTTTCCTTTTCTTCTCGTGTCATTTTATTTTAGGTGTTTTAACACTTATTATTTATTTAATTAATTAATTATTGTTGAATTTAGGACTTTGTCCAACTGGTACAGGAGATAGTGTAATGGATTAGCAATTTGAACTACACATCTAGCTCACAATATAGAATGAGAGTTTGTCTTTAAACATAAGGGTATTATATTACAAGGATTTTATTACAAAATTGATGCAATTCATTAAGTTTATTTTTAATTTTCATATTTTAATATGACTTGTTTCACGTAAGTTGTGTTTGTATAAATTCTAATATTAAAAATTTATAGAAATATGGAGAGTATAAAGAGAAAGCAGAAATTAACCTAGCTTGCCATTGTGATGACTACCCAAAGAGATAACCAAAATTAATAGTTTAAAATAGGCTGGGTATAGTGGCTCACACCTGTAATCCTGGCACTTTGGGAGGCTGAAGCAGGAGGATCAGTTGATGCCTGGAGTTAATGACCAGGCTGGACAAAATAGCGAGACCTTGTCTCTACAAAATATCAAAAATTAACTGCACATAGTAGCATGTGCCTGTAGTCCCAGCAACTCAGGAGGCTGAGGTGGGAGAATTGCCAGAGCCTAAGACCCTGTCTCATTAAAGAATAATAATAATAAAGAGAATAAAAAGAAAGACAAAAAGAAATACACATTTTAGTTTTTGTCTAGGCATGTATTTCTTTCACATACTCTCTTGCTCTCTCTGTCTTTTTCCATAAATAGTTAATATCCTAATGAAATAACAATTCATGTATATTTCTCCCAACAAATTGTTTTTTCCCCTTTAACAACACATCTTAGAGCTTATATGTATTAGTTCTTGTATAATCCAGGCACAATTTTCTTTGGCTTTTCTATATTCTCCATATTCTCGTGGTATAAATGTCCGAAGGTCTACTTTGGATTGTAGTTCCAACACATGTTGCCTGTATGCTCTAAACTAACTTTATCTTTAAAATATAGATAATGAATGTCCTTACTTCATAGGTTCATTTTCAAGTAGTAAATGAATTAATAAATTTAACTTATTAAATGTGTTTAGTTGGTGCTCAATAAAGTTTATAAAATATGGCTACTGTTTAAATATTTAGCTTTGTACATAAACATTATGCAGATATGTGGATATTTTTCATACGAGGAGAACTGCAGAATAAGCACATATTAAGATTGGGCAGTTTCTATGTAATCACCCACCCCAAAGTGTATACTAAAACATATATTCCGCTACAGTAAATGAGAGTTTTTAGTTTTCCACATTCTTGGCAATATTTGATATTATCAAACTTTAAAGCTATGACTAACCAGATGCTGAAGAATTAATAGATCATTTTACTGTGATTTTTGTTTTCCTAATTGCAGTTTTACTGTACATAGCTTCATATACTTATGAGGAAAATTGCCTTCCTACTTTTATTTATCATCTCCTCATATTCCCAGTTCTTTGCTGAATTAATTTGTTAAATTATAAATTAAGTTTTAATTTTCAGAGTTCTCAAAGAAGTGTTCCATGATTTGGTCCAGGTTTGGTGTTACTGAAGCACCCGGGGTTTGGTCTAGATCCTGCTGACTGCTGCACAGAAAGCCAGTCATTGAGACGACGAGTATTTCCGGGAAAGAAGGTTTTATTCAGGTGTTGCATCTGAGTAGATGGAAGATCAGTCTTAAATTTATCTCTGGTCTAACAAAATTGAGGGTTTATACAGTGGGGAAATAATGTATCTACATGTGGCTAAAGAGAAATTAGGGATGGCTAGAAAATCATGAGGGATGAGGGTTGATAGAGTTTGGATAATTTTCCCCTTCAAATCTCATGTTGAAATGTAATCCCCATTGTTGGAGGTGGGGTGTGATAGAAAAATGTTTGGATCATGGGGGTGGATCAATGGCTTAGTGCCATCCCCTTGGTGATGAGTGAGTTCATGTGATATCTGGTTGTTTAAAAGTGTGTGACACCTTTTCCCATCTTGCTCCCACTCTTGCCCTGTGATGTGCCTGCTCCCACTTTGCCTTCTACCATGAATAAAAATTCCCAGAGGTGTCCCCAAAAGCCAATCAGATGCCAGCATAGTGGTTCCTATAAAACTTGCAGAACTGTGAGCCAATTAAGCCTCTTTTCTTTATAAATTACTCAGCCTTGGGTATTTCTTTATAGCAATGCCAGAATGGCCTAATTCAACGGATTTAGCTTCTCATTGTCTGGATGTGGTGATATGGTGAGTTTAAGTTTCTTAATACTATCTGGGATGCCTGAGGGTCGGTTTCCTGAGGAAGGAACTCAGATAAGACAAATGCAAGTTTCTAACTTTAAGACCTGGAGAGTCAGTTTCTGTGTTTATTCTAAAAGACTGTAAATATCAGTTCTATGGGACACGGAAACTGATCACATTGGTAGCTGCATTTAATGGGAAAGACAGAGTAGAATGTACTTTTTCAATCTTCTCTGGAACTAGAATGGAAAAACCTGGTTTTTATATATATATATATATATATATTTTTTTTTTGCTTTTTCTTTATTTTCTACGTGTTTGGCCTACATCACACCCCATTATTTCTCAAAGGTGACTAAAAAAATGGAGAGATATTTTTAGAGACTCTTACTTACTAGAAAAATATTGCACTAATTTTCAAAAATTATAAAGATTTTTATTTTATATTTTACTTTTATAGCAATTTTAATTTATAAAACATGTTAATAAATATCACATTTTTACTTTTTATGAGTTTTAATTTTACATCAGATTGTTTAATTTTTCTTAAAAATACTTAATTAAATTTTTAAAAACATCTTTATTTCATAGAAAACCAAGATTTCATGCATCGTTATTACTGATATTTGAATGCAAGCTCTATTTATTATAGGAATGTGTTTCTCAACTAATGCAATAACACAGTAGCAAATAATAAATATTTGGTCAAATTTGATGCAAATAAGTATAAAATTTATTTTGACACAACTAGGAGAGTCAGCTATTACCATCAAATGAAAGGTTAAGTGGAGTTTGGCATGCAACATGATATTTGACAGAATACAATTACTAGTAAATTGCTATGGTCTGAAATGTGTGTCCTCCCAAAATTTACATATTGAAACCTCATCCTTAATGCAATAGTATTATTAGGTGGAATATTTGGGAAGTGATTGGGTATCGAGGGCGGACCACTCATGAATGGGCTTGGTACGCTTGTAAATGAGGCCCAACAGAGCTTATTTGCCCCTTTCATTGCCCCTTCCATTTCCCCTTCCACCATGTGAGGGTGCATGGGAAAGGTGCCATTTGTGAAGCAGATAGCAAACCCTCACCAGACACCAAATCTGCTGATATCTTAATCTTGTACTTCCCAGCTTCTAAAACTGCAAGAAATAGATTTCTGTTATGTATAAGCTACCCAGTTTAATGTATTTTGTTATAGCAGTCTGAATGCGCTAAGACATAAATATATTAGGCATAAATATTATCCTATGCTAAGGGTAATCCTGTGTCTACTGAAATATTGAAAGCACTTTGCTTCTTGATTATGAAAGAACACATCAAGTTAGCAAACAGTCTTATTTAGTCAGTTACATATGTTGAAACAGTGAACAAGGAAACAATGTAATAATAATCACTGGAAACTCTTCAAGAGCACTGCTAAAAATTCTAGTATCCAGTAGTGTTCCAGCAGTATAAAAAGTGTCTTAACAGTTTATAGGAGAATCAGAAATATCTGATTGTGTGATTAAAGAAATGTGCGATGGGTGTATCTTCATTGCTATTAACTTTGCAACAGGAATAAAGACTATCCATACAGACAGGAGGTAGGAGGGCGGGGGTTCCTGGTGAGAACTCCACTCTCAAGCTTGGACCTGCAGCCCTCAATGAGAACAGGCACTCCTGTTTTCCTGCCTGGATATTGTTTTTTGAACCACCTCTTCCCACATAAACCCCAGACCTCAGCTGGCAGAAGGACAAGCAGCTGAACATTGAGAGGAGAAGAAGCAACTGAATGTTGGAGACTATGGATAGATGCAGCTTAACTTCAGACAGCACAATTTTGGAAAGGAGTCCAGTTGTGGAGGGCCAGGCTTCAGGGTAAGATCACCTTCCCATACCATACCCTTTCCAGCTCCCCTTCCACTGGGAGCCACTTCCACTGCTTAGTAAATCCTCCACATTCACAATTCTTCAAGTTCATGTGACCTGATTCTTCCTGGATGCCAGACAAGGACCCGGATACCAGAGGGCAAGTTGTAAAATGCTGTCACACTGACTCTCCACTGATCTGGTTAACACTTAGCTGTCCACAGACAGCAACTGCTAAAAAAGCATCAATTATAACACACTCCTAGACACTACTGTGGGGCCAGAGCCCAAAAGCACTCACTCTAGCCCTGGCACCTACTCGCCTGCATGCTCCCTTCCACTTCTGCAAGGGATTTGAGCAAGGCAGCCACACCCCTATTGCAAGTCCCAAGAAGGGGTCCAGGGCATTCTCCTGTGCCAATATTACTAAAAATCATTTTAGAAAACAGGAGTATGGGGGGATGACTGATAATAATACGTTACTACAAAAATGGTAGATAATTCTAAAAATGTGTTTCTATTATTATTCTTTGGATCAGAATTTTAAACCTTCGGAATTTTTTTCAACTATATGAATGAGAATTAATATAGGAATTTTTCTATTCTGTTTTGTTGATTGCTGAGAAAAGTATGTTTCCAAACATAACTTTTGGAAAGTTTACCCAATGTAAGTAATAATGTAATATATAAAGTATATTTACCTTCTCTTTTAACATCGAGTAGGCAAGTTCACAGTTAACTGAAGTTTTATAACTATTATGTACATATCAGAGCCACTTCAAGATATAATACGGAATAAAAATGTAGACTCTGTAGCCTGTGTAACTAGTGAATATGCAAACTTAACACATACTAAATATCTAAAATCTCTATCAATATTTAAAAAAACATTAAAATGCTTAAAAGTCATGTATTATGCACTTACTTGACAAATATAATCAATATCATTTTATTTCGTCATTGTGCTCTGGGCTACAAAGTAAAATTCAGATTATCTTGTAACAGTGTCACATCTTTTCCAGACTTTATATCTATTCTTCCATACGCAGACAAGCGGAACAAAAATTTGAAAAATTTTATGATCCAGTTAAAAGAAAACTTCTTAGTTTGATTAATAGTGTGTGTATTTGAATGTGTGTGTATGAATTTATATATTTATAAATTAGTGACCTCTTCTTTTTTGATAGCAGAATTTTCAAATGTAAAATTTAAATTGGACCAAAAATGGATTGATTTATAATTCAATTGATTGTCACAAAATGAAACACTTGAGGGATCTGATTCTTAATATAAGAAAGATTTATGTTATTTTGCAAAGTAAATCTCAAGTCAATGCTGTTAGAGAAGTGCAACCCATATTCAAGCTCTGCTTTGTTTGTTTGTCTGAGAAGTTCTGCCAAGCCACTAAATCTCAAGCATGAAATCATTAGTATAATAACTAAGATGTATGCAATCACCACATTTTTATAGTGATAGTTTTTTGTATTCTTATTATTGCTTACATTTTCTTAAACAAAGATGTTTGCCCATTATCAGTTGCTTTCAGTTAAAAACAATACCATGAAGGAAAATCTTTCCGTTTCATGAAATCCCTGCTTTAAAATTTTAGAAATCATGCAAAACAATGACTGCAGAAAGATTACAAAATATTTTGATTATTTAAACGATAACATTACGCATGTTAAATAAAAATCACATGAAATCTTAATGGACTAGTAAAAATTTAATTCTGACAAAGAATGTCTATGAACGTTTGTCTGTAAAATCCAACCCAATGGGAAACTCAAATTATTTTAAGCATATTTTAATGTTTAAACAGGCTTCATTTATAAACTATATAGAAAATATCTTGTACAATACATGTTTTAACAAGACAAAGGAGCACTTAAACTGTGAAACATATAATTTTTTATTTTATAATTGCATTGTTAAATATTTCCTCAGTAAAAAATCAATAGAATCATTAAATAAAAAATTTGATACATAGATGAAAAGAAAACAAAAATCACCCGTAAATCCACCATAAAGAAAGACTCACTTTAAAATTTTGATTTAGTCTTTCTTGTTACTCTGTGTCTTATTTGAGGTAATTGTTGCATGGCAATGTGTATTGTAAACTCTTATTGAATTGGTACTTTTACACCCAGATACGATGGAGTGACACACGTGTCCATTTACCTGAAAAATTAATATCTGGAAAAGGATATAAAAGCATAATTTTCAGACTTGAACCAAAAGCAGCACAGTGATCAATGAGAGAAGTAAGGAAATAAGAACTGGAAGCCAGTTGGAGCTGGGTGCCTCTCTGAGTTCATGATAAGAATTTACAATTTGACATAGCCAAGGCATCTATAATTCACAGGGCAGAATGGAAAGAAGACACCTGGCTATCAGCAGAGTATTTCTCTCGAGAATTCACCTAAATATTGATTAAGGCTGCATGTAAGAAAACTAACTGAGACCTGGGAAAGAAGGACCAGGAGAGAGCAGACAGTAAAATGATCAGAAACCCCAGAGGGCCAAGTATGTTTTTATGTTTCCATTAGCTAAAGCAGAAATGCGTCCTCAACAAATGGAAGTGTTAGTATATTTTTCAAAAGAAATAACTGCAGTAATGGGACCAAATTAGCATACACTAATGATTATTCTCTGGTCCTGGCTAAGAAAGCTAAAAATCAAGCTCGGAAAATATAAAATCGCTTTCAAAGTACTTAATGCACCCTAGTACCAACCAAGGCCAACAATATTTAACAAAATACAAAACCCAAAACGAAACCAAAAAGGATTCTCAACATAAATTCTCAAATAACAATAAGTAGCTTTTAATCAAAAAATTTCAGGCATAATGATGAGCAGAAAAATATAGTCTATAATAAGAAAAAAAGATAATATAGTTAGATGCAGAAATGACAGAGATGATGAAAATAGCAGACAATATTGCACCATGTTTTATAAATATATTTTATATATTTATGGAATTACAAAAGAGGAAAGCATGAGCATAATAACTATACAAAAAGACACAAATCATACCTCTAGAGGTAAAAATACACTGAATGACATTTAAAAACATTTGATACCGCAGAAGAAAATGTTAGTCAACTTGCAGGTAGAGCAAAAGCAATAGAATCTGTCCAAAACTATTTTATCTTAATTACTTCTAATTTTTTTTTGAATTACCAACCGTAAGTCTATAGTCCATTGTGCTTTCACTTGTATGTGATGTGGGGAAAGGGGCAAAATTTATTTTACATTGAAATGTTCATTTGTTACAGCCCAATTTGTTGAAAAGACTATTCTTTTCCATTGAATTATCTTGGGTGTTTTATTAAACATTGATTCTACATATATGATGGGTTTATTTTTACATCCGGTAATTTATTCTATTGATTTACGTGTCTGTACAGCTGCCCATCAATATTAACGTGGCATTGGTTCCAGGACTGTTGTAGATCCCAAAATTCTTAGATGCTCAGTTCCCATCTCTCTCTCTCTCTCTCTCTCTCTCTATATATATATATATATGTGTGTATATATATATATAGTGGTAGTATTTACATATAACCTATGCATATACTCCCATATACTTTAGATAGTCTCTGGATTAAATACAACCTCCAATACAATGTAAATGCAACATAAATAGTTGTTATACTGTATTGTTTTAAAATTTGTATTATTTTGTGTTGTTATATTATTAATTTTTTTTCAGTATTTTTGAGCAGTGGTTGGTTGAGTCCTCAGATGGGAACTCACAGATATGGAGGACTTGACTGACTGTAGTTTCTTTACTAACAAATTGTCTTAATTATTATTCCTTTAAGGTAAGCCTTGAAATCAAGTAGTGTATATTCTTCTTTCCATTCAAAGTTTGGCTTTTCCAGGTCCTTTATTTTTCTGTGCAAGTTCAGGGATCAACATGTGAATTTCTAAAATAATAGTGGAATGTTGGTTAGATAAGTATATTAAACTAATAGATTACTTTGTGGAGACCTGACATCATAAAAGAAAAAAAAAAAAACACTAAAACTTCTGTTCATTGAGTATTGTATCTCTCTCCATTTACTTAGGTCTTCTTTATTTTCTTTGATAATATTTCACAGTTTTTAGGATACAAGTGCTCAAATCATGTGTTATATTTATCAGAAATACAAATGCTTATTGTGTCTGTAATTCTTGCTCTGTATGGTGCTGAGATAGTTAAAATGACTGTGCAAACTAGAACTTTGCAAAGTGGTGTTAATAATTTATGGTAAAAATTGTAATTGCTGGCTGGGTGTGGTGGCTTATTCCTATAATCCCAGCACTTTGGGAGGCCAAGGCGGGTAGATCATGAGGTCAGGAGATCAAGACCATCCTAGCCAACATGGTTAAACCCCATCTTTACTAAAAATACAAAAATCAGCCAGGTGTGGTGGCGTGTGCCTGTAGTCCCAGCTACTTGGGAAGCTGAGGAAGGAGAATTGCTTGAACCTGGGAAGCGAAGGCTGCAGTGAGCCAAAGTTACACTACTGCACTGCAGTCTGGGTGACAGAGCAAGATTCCATCTCAAAAAAAAAAAAAAAATACAGTTGTTGCATCCTCACAAAAGACCTATTCTCCATGTGACAACAATGGCCTTTTGAATACAGTAGATTGGTTCATCTGTTCTACCCTGGAGCTAGGTTGAAATTAAGTCATCTGGAAGGCCAGGGATCATGGTCAGAAGGCACACCTTGGACATGGGTGACATATCCCTAGGGTGTAAGGACAGGCATAGGTTTTTTAAACAGTTATATTCCTGCCTAACAGTCACCAGGACCCCTGGGAGTCAAGACTGTAGGCAATAAGAGGGGCTAGTTGTACAGGTATCAGGTTGTTTGCCTGTAAGTTATAACCTATGTTGAATGGTTGAAGTGCCCAGAAGAAGGGAATTCTCATGTCACAGATTCCACTTGAAATGAGAGGCTGGAACAAAACCACTAGTAACCAGTAACCAGGCACCTTTATTTGTTTACAGAGAAACAAGCTTGCATAAAATTTCACTGACTCCCTCTTCATAGGTTTTTAGGATTTTTTTATTTTATTTTATTTTATTTTATTTTATTTTATTTTATTTTATTTTTGAGCTATATGGCTGAGGACAAGGAAAACAAAACAAAACAAAAACAGATAAAAGAACCTACCGCCTACAGTGGGAAGCTAAAGTATCTTAATGTTCCAGAAACCATCCAGGATCTTTAGGGAAAATCTCATATATGTGACAATATCTGCAAAGGTACTGATCCCCCCTCAAAAGCCAGTGATTCCAAGGCTGGAGGAATTGCTAAAGCCATAAATGTTAATTTTAACTTGTGAATGCTTGCTGAGAGTAGGATGGGGTTTACACGGGAGTTCCACTTCTAACTAAAACACTAGTCTTACCCATCAGAAAGAGACAGGAGAGCCACTGAATTCAGGGAGAAAAAAAGACTTCCTTAGACTCTTATTCCACTGGGAAACAGCCTGCTCTATTAGAAAAGTTCCCATTCTGAATTACAGGGATGTCCCAGAGATTAATATTGGTTGGTATGGGTCCAGGGTCCTGGGACATTTGCCAGGGGCTGAAGCTCTGGGGTGATACAAAAACAGACTGAATATGAAAGGACTTACGGGGAGAAAATTGTCAGGACTGGACAGATTGAGATAGTGACAGGAAAGCTAAAACAATTCTAGGGAAGAAACATCTGGAAGATAAAGAAGGAGGGGAAAGGTCATTAGGAAGACATTGTATAGGAATTCCTGTGTCAGGGGTCTATAATAGTGTTTAGAGATGTATGCTATTCATTCTTACCCCAGAGCACATAGCCTAGTAGTTCTCAAACACATGCAGTGAAGGAGGACTGCCTATCTTGTCTCAAAATTACTTAAAATTAATATTTCCACCACTTCGATTGCCACCCCTCCATTGAACTTTACCTAACCTGTTTAGAGCAGAGAAGAACTAATCTTGGAGGCCAGCAGTGCCTCCCTAGACAGTTGCTACGCTGAAAGGGGAAGGAACCCCTAACATTTCCAAGTCAAGTGGACACTGGAGCCCTGGAAATTGAATTTAGGCTCACCTGATGAAACTGCTATTCTTTTAGCAACAGCTAAATGAAGCCAGGGCAGTTCGGCTTACTCACTGTAAAACCTGCTGATGGCTTTTACAGTGATGGATAGATCAAATCAGGGCTTGTTGCAGGATGGCATGCTGATGGGACAGGTGAATCTACGTAATCACCATGGCTTTTAGCAAGGACACCGGACTTTCAGGAATGAGGAATTGTAGGAATGAGAAGCCACAATGAACTTCTTCCATTTTTCCACTTCAGTTTTAGCAGATAAATAGGCCTTTACACCAAGAGAAAATAATTTCTGGGTCTCTGTGGACAAACAATAGTAATGTGACAGATTATCTATCTGATTCACCTCTAAGGGACAATGAATTGAACCACAATTGACTAGATATAGACATGACATTCCGAAGATGAGTATTTGGGTCAGGTAGAAGAACAAATAACCCCTCATTTATTTTTCTCTCAGATACATCTGATAAGCTCCTGAATCAAGGAATTGAACTGAAGAAGAGCAGAGTTGTCTGAAAGGAACTCCAGGAGGTTCAGGAAACTTAGTACGTAGCTTGTGGTCTGACACATGTCTTCTAAATTTGTTTTGAGAAAAACCAACCAAAAATATTTATCTTTTATGTGAGATGGACAACAGTTCACATTTAATCTTACGTC
Source organism: Chlorocebus sabaeus (assembly GCF_047675955.1). Taxonomy (NCBI): domain Eukaryota; kingdom Metazoa; phylum Chordata; class Mammalia; order Primates; family Cercopithecidae; genus Chlorocebus; species Chlorocebus sabaeus. Next base: position 117,393,282 of record NC_132911.1, read on the forward strand.
AGATTTATATTTGTGTTCCTGCTCTCATGGTAGGGTCCACGGTGATATTAACATTAGTGTTTCATAGAACATCATGCTATGTTAATGGCATCATGCTAATTTAAGCTAGTGAACAGAAATAGTAAGTACTACGGATGTGTAAGTGAGATTTACATATGCCAAAGCAAGGGAGATGAACTTCAAAGTTTTCAGGGGCCTGCAATATTAATGAAGTTTAACTCACCAGTGGTATTAGTATGCTGAAACGTCATTTTTAAAGGCAGGACCAGACTGTTGCCTTTTCATGACCTACTGCTAAGGGAACAACTTGGAATATTCTAAGGACAATTTAGGGAGCCTCTGTGGATTAGGAAGGAGTCTCTGGAAAGCCGCAATAGGAGAGCATGGTAGGTAGAATTTCAAAAGAAACTCGGTGGCCCTCAGTCTCGTAAAATGTCCTCCACTTGAGTGTGGGTGGAACCTGTGAGTATGATGAATAATCACTGCTGTGATTATGTTAAATTATATGTAAAAAGGCATTTTGCTGAAGTGATTAGGTTCCAAACCTAAATCAGTTTACCTTAAGATAAGAAGATTATCCTTGGTGAGTTAGACCTTCTCAGGTGGCCCTTTAAAAGGAATGAGATTGTTTCAGGAGAAAGAGTTTCAAAATGTGAGAGAAATTCAACAAGGGAGAGATACCGCGTAGTTGTCTTTGAAGATGGAGAGTACTGGATAGCAAGCAAGTAGCTAAGATGGGAGCTAAGAACAACCCCAGGATGACAGCCATGTAGAAATGAGGTCTTCGTCCTACAACCACCAGGAATTGGATTCTGTCTGCAATCAGAATGAGTTTGAACACCTTTATTTCATCCTTAGACCTTGACATGGTTTGGATTTGTGCCCTCACCTAAATCTCACTTCAAATTATAATCCCCGGTGTTGGAGGAGGGACTGTGTGGAAGGTGGGCAGATCATGGGGGTGGATTTCCCCCTTGCTGTTCTCATGATAGTGAGTTCTCATGAGATCTGGTTGTTTAAAATTGTGTAGTCCCTCACCCTTTGCTCTCTTCATCCTGCGCTGGCCATGTGAACGTGTGCCTCCTTCCTCTTGGCTTTCTGCCACAATTCTAAGTTTCCTGAAGCTTTCCCAGCCATGCTCCCTCTATAGCCTGTGGAATTGATAATCCTGTTGTTTTCATAAACTACCCAGTCTCAAGTAGTTCTTTATAGCAAGTAGAACAGAATAATACAAACCCTGAGCAGAAACCAAGCCAGACCACGCCTGGACTTAGGATCTACAGAACTGTGAGATAATAAATGCGTGTTAAGCAAGACCAATATCCAGCTTTTAATATGATACTATCCTTCAAAAAGATAACCAGGCACTTAACGGAACATTGATTTTATTGAATCACTTCTATCCCGGAAGGGAAAACAATTATTCCTTTATTGTTCTTGACATCAAGGTCTACTTTTCCAAGTGCATTTTCTCTACCAGCACAACATCCCCGGAAGATCTCATATATTATCGACTCAGACCAAAAACCGTATTTTATGGTGAAAGAGGCTTCCACTGAACCTGAAACTGTGCCTTTCACTTGATCATTTTGGGCTTTTCACTTTGGTTGTTCAGTGGCCAGGGAAAAGAGTGAACAGATTTTTGGATTTTGCTAGAGTTTCAGCAACACAATACATCAGAGAGAAATATATCTGGAGCCCAGGAAATTAACTGAGGCAATTCTTGATCTAAGACCAGTGACAACTCTATGCACACTTATGACAATTATTACCTGACAACGGCAGTCGCTAAAATCTCTTTTTTCTCAGGGGTCAAGGTCTGGGTAATTTTATCAGTCAAGTAACTGAGACCAGCTGAATTATTGCTGAGGGTGAGAGTAATCTGGAATACTGTCTATGGTAAAAAAAATAAAAAATAAAAAAATAAAAAATGACAATATTGGTTAAGGCCTAGGGAGCAGCTGCAACTCTGAGTATTTTAATCAATTGCCACTCTTATATTAGGTTTCTTGTAGAATGTGAAGCAATCACTAACTCTGTGGGATATTGTACTTAATGTAGGACACAAGAGATCTTAAGTGGTTCAAGGACTGATGGCCTTCATAGACCCTTCTATCACAAACTTTACCCTAGATTTTTCTCCAGCATCATGGCACATTGCCATGAGTATTTAACACACTTCTTGCTTTCTGAATGGAGCTCTTCTACTACAGATGCATTAGATGACTGTTGATGCCCACTCAGTCAAGCTAATGCATGTGTCTATGTTTAACTGTGGGGAGTTTGACAGTTCCTGGCTAAACAGATGTTACCCTCTTTCATGTCTCAGGCTGATATGTATTTTATAGAGATTCTCCTAGAGTTTCTAGGGGAATTGAGCCCCAGTGGCCCAGAGTGGAAACTTCTCAATAATGCTCTTTAAGACAACTTTTTCTCTTTCTTTGTTTCACTTCTTACATTCCTCCCATTTTGATTCCTTCATGTCACTTCTCAAAATAAACACCTGCATGAGTCCTTGTCCCAAACCCTGCTTTGTTGGGTGAACCCAAACAAGGGCAGCAGTGTGTCTGAGACATCCTGTATAAGATAGGTGCTCAATAAAAATTTTCTTCTTTGCTGCAGAATGTCTGCTCAAGTTTCTAACCTGGTTATTTATCTTAAGGTAGTTGTAGTCCTGGCTATCAGCAGAAAACAGATAAAAAGAATTAAATAAAACTTTAAAATATAAACCACAAAACATGAGAAAAATCTTTCTGAACCCAAAACTTCGAAGTTTTCCTTGAAAAATAATATATTGCAGGATCAGTACAAACTTTTAGCTAATTTACAAAATCTCTTGCCATCAGACAAAAGGAGTTTATAGATCTTTTGATAAAGTCTGCTTTTCTGGTTCAAGGTGTAATTAAAAGCATAGCATGTATGAAAAGTTACTTGAGCTCTATGCTTGACTTCTTTCCTTCTATGGATGCCAGGCTATCAGAGTCATAACACATGAGAAACAATTTTTATTGACGTCAGAATTCTAGCTTAACTGTTTTTTTTGTTTTGTTTTTGTTTTTTTAATAAACAAATCTATAGAATTTGTTAGAGAAAAGAATCAGGAACCTAACTAAGTTCTTTCTCCTTTTCCTCAATTGTCTCTTTATATGGACTTTCTTAGGAGAAAAAATGAAAACAGGTACCACAGTGATTTCAATTGCTATACTATTAATAGCCTTATTTTCTTTCAGGGGGAAAAAAGAGGAAAATACTGTTTTAGGATGTCAAGTCCCTTGAGATATTGGTAAACTTTGACTGTATGAGACTCTGTGGGTACACACAGCTATCACAGCAATATGTATCAAAGACTTTAAATGGATTTCATTGCCCCAGAAAGAATACGTGGTAGCTAATTTATGGCAAAATTTATGAAATGAGTGGATGGTATTCTATCAATTTCTTTTCAGACATAACCAAAGAATAAGACTTATAGTAAGATAAACATATACCTTAGAGAAAAAAAAAAATAAGGTTATAAGGTAATAACCCCAGGGTAACTCAAAATATCTTAATATCTATGTAATGATGTAATGATAACAATCCAGAATATTTTGAATATAAGATCCATCAAGGATTTTAGGTGGAGGTAGTAGATCACATTATATAATTTTTAAAATACAGTTTTGCTTGAATTTTATGTAGTAATCTATGCTGCTTATTTCCTTATATATGGTTTTTACTTCACTCTCTACCTTTTCTAATACCTAGAACTCTAGTTGGAATGAAAAGGAATATTTATGTCAGTTCAATTCAGTTTTACTACCATACCATGTTTCCATTATCGATAAATCTATATTAATATTTTGGTAAAAGTATCCTATTAGACATTAGAATAGAAGTCAATTTGGGTGTATTACGTGATATTAAATGAAACATAATTTTAATGGAAACAACTATAAAAATGTTTCAGGCCCAGAAATTTAATAACTTATAAGCCTTGTCACTAACTTACATGAATCATAAAAAAAAATCATTTGAAAATGTAAAAACAAACAAACAAACATAATTTCCTTATATTTTCATTTAATTGTACTTATTTCATATTTTGTTTAATGGTAAAGTTAATTCATAATGTTATGTACTTTATAAAGTTTATAAGTAACAAAAGAATTATATCTAGTAGTACATTTTGATTTTCTTCTCTTCCTAAAAGAACATTATGCCTATTTGATCACCTGTTCAAACATGATAATTAGTCAGATTTTAAAATATGAACTATATTCAAAAATGGTCTATGTCCATGTTTATGAATAAATTAAAAAGATAAGCACTCAGTGAGATATGAATAAATTTGGATGCATCACATCATTGATCACAGATATGAAAGCAGGACAGTCTCATCCTGAGAGGTGCTCAGTTACTTTAGAAGGGTCAAAGAGAAATCCCTTGTTTCAAAACTGTACATAGTGGCAGAGCATGTCACCTTTCACAGAAAAGACTCAAGGAAAAAATAGTAAGCTCATTATACTTGAACACTTCCATGGTGAAAGACAGACCCCCCAAACAGAGAAAGGCCTTTTATTTCTTTTCTCATTAGATTTTATAGTATTTTCTCAGGATCAAATTTGGCAGTGGCCAGATTTAAATTAAATATATATATATATATATTTCAGACCCAGAGAATTAATTAATAACTTAAAATAACTTACAAGCCTTGCCACTAACTTACATGGATCATAAAAAGAAATATATCATTTGAAAATGTAAAAAAGAAACAGACATAATATATATTATATATCTATACTTATATATATGCTTAATATATATACTTACGTATATTATATTAAACCTATAATGTTTTATGCTGCTTTCAGTGGAAAAAAATTTGAACAAACTTTGAAGGATGTAGTATACTCTAATTTGCATAGAATATGTATTTATGCTTTTAATGATTTTAACATATTTTATTTTCTAATTTACCATCAAAAATGAAATTTTTTAGTATTATAATTTTATATTAATAATCATAGTAATTATGTCTACTCTTTCTTCTACTGCCAACTATGGAGAAATCTGACTTCTACAGACCATGTTCTACTCAAATGGTTTGAGACTCTTCTCTAAAGAATTTAGGTTTCTAATCTGGGAAGTGAGGATTATATTTTCATATGGTCTTCCCCAGACAGCTGAGTGTAGTGGTTAAAGGCTTAGTGTCTGAGTAATGCATCTACTCCTTGTTAAGTGCAAGCTACTCCTCTTACAGCTTTCACATTTTCAGCTGTAAAATGGATGCAATATTGCAATATTACTAATACCTACTGCAAAAATTGCCAGGAATATGAAATGAGATATTATATGTAGCACTTCACATTGTAACTGGCCCACATTAAATGTTAATAAATATTGTTATTTTTATTATCTTTACCTCTAAGCACTTCTGTCAGTGCTACATATTAATATTTGTTAAATATTAATTTTAAAATTAATTAAAATTTAATTAAATTTGATAATTTAAATTTATAAATGAATATGAGTTAATTAATTTTAAAATTCATATTACTGTTTTAGAAATATTCATTTTAAATTAAAATTTACATATTAATAAAAACCTATTAGTGTGTAGGCAAAGGAAATCTCAGTGAATTAGTTTAGGGTAGTTGATTTCTACATATTACATTGAACAAAAATAATAGTGCAAGGTAATTTTGTAGATCAGGCAACAATTTCTCTTCTAAATTTTTAACGTGGAAGAAATTGATCAGATTAATGTAGAGCGTCCCATAATTTATTTATGAATTGACAATATCCTGATTAACTTAGCTATCTTTTGCTCTGGCTCTATCTTTTAAGTGAGGACATACGTTTGATATTTTCTTGCTAGGGATGTAAGTAACCATATCAAACAAGGTAGCTATGTATGAAGATTCTAAAATTTGATGCAAGATAAACATACTAAGATTTGAATAAGGTATGCCAGTGGGGTGGTCAGGTTGTTGCAGTCTCCTTACTCTTTAGTTCAGCAAGGTTCGAGTTCTTGTCCCAAACCAAGAAGAATAAGGCACATGGACACTGGAGAGTGAGTAAGGTAGAGTAGGCTTTATTAAGCAACAGAAACGCTCTCAGCAGTGAAAGGGGACTTGAAGAGGGTTGCTAAAATGGGGCTGAGTTCTAAGTTTTTATGTGATAGAAACAGGGAAATCTTCTGTAGGATCTAAGTTAGTGGGAGGGGTAAAGTTCCCCCTTCGGGGTGTTGAATCTGTGTATGCCTGGGTTTGGTCATAGTGAATCCATCTTGATTATTATGCATAAATTCCTAAGCAAAAATGTCAGGGGTCTAAAATCATAATCCTAATGGCATTGCAATGGGTTTGGGATCATTTTTGGAAGCCCTCAGTCCTTTTCTGCACCTGCATGGGAGGAGTAAAGTCTATTCTGAACAAGCATCTTGATATAAGAGGAAATTCTTTTTTTATTATTATGCTTTAAGTTCTAGGATACATGTGCAAAACATGTAGGTTTTTTACATAGGTATACATGTGCCATGGTGGTTTGCTGCACCCATCAACCCGTCATCTACATTAGGTATTTCTCATGCTATCCCTCCCCTAGTTCCCCAGCCCCCAACCGACCCTGGTGTGTGATGTTCCCCTCCTTGTGTCCATGTGTTCTCATTGTTCAGCTCCCACTTATGAGTGAGAATGTGCAGTGTTCCTGCATTAGTTTGCTGAGAAAGATGGTTTCCAGCTTCATCCATATCCCTGCAAAGGACATGAACTCATCCTTTTTTTATGGCTGCATAGGATTCCATGGTGTATATGTGCCACATTTGCTCTATCCAGTCATCATTAATGGGCATGCAGGTTGTTTCCAAGTCTTTACTATTGTGAATAGTGCTGCAGTAAACATACATGTGCACGTGCCTTTATAGCAGAATGATTTATAATCCTTTGGGTATAAACCCAGTAATGAGATTGCTGGGCCAAATGGTATTTCTGGATCTACATCCTTAAGGAATCGCCACACTGTCTTCCACATTGGATGAACTAATTTATACCCCCACCAACAGTGTAAAGGTGTTCCTATTTCTCCACATCAAGAGGAAGTTCTTAACCACATTTCCTCCTGCTAGCTACATAACAGGGTGGTGCCTGTGTAGTCCCTAAGACATTGTCCCTCTTCTGAGACCCTCTTTCTCTATCTCTCTAACTAGCTCCTACCTGCCCTGTCTCTCAGGGGCAGCCTAGAACTTAACTCAAGTGTAAAGAGTTAAATTAAGAGAACGTGGCTCAGATGCCAAGAGAACTTGCCCCAGATGTAATTTGTAAAATATTACATTTAATTTTTTTCCTTTACTCAATTTGGCTTCCTTCATTCACAGGTGTTGATTCCCAAAAAATATCTTGCACCCTCCATTTCAGTGCCTGTTTCTGTATAACACAAACTAGAGCAGAGCAAGAAAGGTATTTTTCCTACTTACAATTGAAATAACAGATCAATGAAATTTTTTTCCTTCTAAAGCCATTATGAAATATAGAAAACATACATAAAGATTAGAATGACTTGAAACCTTTGACAGTTTCTGGTAATAAAACCAAAGTAAAAGAACTGAAACTTATAAAAAGATAACTCACAATTATATTCTGAGGATATTAGAAATTATTAAGCATAGAAGTCCTGAATGTCAATGTTATAGAGTGTTCATATGATAGAATATTATGCAGTAATTATTTATTATGTCATTGTTAAGTGTGTATTAAGTAGTTTTAACTTGACACTGTTACTTTGGCTGCTGCATTGTTATATATTAATTTAAAAGTCAACTCAAAATTTGCTGCTACACAGCCATAATTTCTCTGCATACAATTTGTTCAATGAGGTTTTTAAAACTAAGGGCAGAATGTATCTATATTCCTATTGTTTCATCTGTTTAAAAGTCAGCACCAATAATCGTACTGTTGTTATTTTTTTGTATTTAGATTTTTGTCTTCTATTCTTCAAAGCTGTATGTTATCTGAAAATTTAATCATGTTCCATTAACACTTACTCTCAGTTTTTTGTCAAAATTATCTTACGGAGTAAAATTCAAAATTAGTCATAAACCAATGCCCCCAGAAATGTAGAGGACCATTACTTCGTACTATCTATCTAAGTAAGGTTATTCAACATGTTGGGGGCCCATTCAAATGTAAACTCTCTAGTTTATATTTCTTAAACTTATTCCATAAATACAGTGGTACTTAACAGAACAAAAGGAGAATGTTTATTTAATGATGGAATGAAGTGACAACAGATTCAGAAAGAATGAATGAAATTATTGTACCTTGAAGTATATTTGAGAGACATATGGATATTTATAATACCAAATTGGCATATAGATCTATCATAAACAATGCATGAACACATAAATAAGTGAATGATTAATAAACTTAATATTTAGTGTTGACCAATTAGCTCATGACAAATACGTGTAATTACCAAAAAAAAAAAAAAAAAAAAAAAAAAAAGATATTTCCAGGGCAATTTTCTGTTTTTTCCCTTCCGGATTTTAAAGTTAGGTTTTCAGGATCATAGAATACAGCTTATACTTTAATCTACGCAGAGTTTTATTGTCTCCTTTTTGGTCTTTTCATTTTTTTGCTTCCTAAATGCTTCCACGTTTCTCAGTCTTTAAAAACGTGGATTACTTTAATCATCTATGTATCTTCTTTCTTGAATTCAAAAACATGATCAAATTATTGTTATTCTATGAGATCTCCTTACAATGTCTCATTCATTTTAGAGGAAAATGCATTTTTATTTTCAAAACTACTCATAGATATTATGCATGGATAAGCACCAAAGTTACTTTATTTTATGCTTTTATTTGAATTTCTTTTGTTTTCTCTACCTCCTAGGGCTCTTCATGGTTTCTGCTTTTAACATAATCATGGAAGACAGTAGGTCTTTTTTATCTATTGTTTAAAATAATCTCCCCTCTGTTTCATACTTATTGATTCTTATACTTTAAAAATGCCTTTTTAGAAATCAATGCTTTGACCGTGACATATTTTTGAGTATTAAAAATATCTTTTTTACTTCAGTTTCATTTTCTTTGTCTTGGTTTTAATTAACTGGCCTAAAATTTATGAAAAGAAGAAGTAAAACTTTTTCTGTGGCATATTTTTCTTAATGATTGTTCATTATTTTACTCAAATCATGGCATAAAGATTACAAGAAAACCTGGGTTTTACACTACATGGTGTTGCATGTACTCCAGGTTAGAAGAACATCTAAATTTTCAAATTCATTACACTATATTCCTTTTTGCCATTCTGCTCGACCATTCCCTGAACTCACCTTCCCAGTTACTTGTTCCTATCCCCGTATTATGACTCCCAGTCACTGAATTCTCCTTCTGACCATGTTAATATATCTTTGGGATGCTTTCTCCTCTTATTTTCCAGTCTCTTTCATTTATACATTTTAAATACTGCTTCAAATGTATATTCCACTATTGAATTCGCATTATTAACTGTATCTATTTTTTCTAAGTTTTTATGTTGTACATAAATGTAATTTCTAATAGAGTAAGTTGAATATATTCATGTTTCATTTGCTCTCATAATGTTACATGTGTTCTCCTCTCTCTTCTCATATATAAAATTGTTATTTCTCATAAGCTTTCCTATTTCCACTAAGCAAAATTAACTATTTGATCTTCAGCATCACAAAATGTCTAAATTGTATATGTCTTGTATAATGGAAGGCATTCTAAATAATGTTTAACATTTTAATATTAAATACTAGTTTTTAAGTAAAGAATAAGCGGATATCTAAATAGTCATTGATATTAAAGCCTTTGCTTTGCTATTCATCCTTCTTTTACTAAAAACCCCAGGATAAGAATGTTGTTGGAATTAAGTTATTCGCTTAAAACCTGAGCTGTAATCATCTTGAGATGTTTCATTATACCTTACTAACACTAGTAAAATATCCACCAGATAGTAGTGTTCGATAAATATTTGTTAAACTTATTTCAAATAAAATTGAAATAAAATTTGAATGTCATTGGTTTCCAAATACTAGCTACAGAAAATGTAATTTTAAGATTAGAAAAAATATAAATATGTTGTAAACAGTTTCTAACAAAATTTAAAAAGTGAAATAGACAATTAGAATAATTTGTTTAAACAAAATAAAACATTTATCTGTCACGATATTATTTTCTGTTTGTTCCTTTTGATTTTTCTTCCACTGTTTTTCCTTTTCTGTTCCCCAGGGGGTTATTTGAAACATCTTTTAGTAAACATTTTGATTTATCTCTTTTTTATAGGTTTTTAGTGGATGCTCTGTAATCAATAAGTGTTTTCTGTAAAGGATCAGACAGTAAATAGTTCAAGCTTTGTAGAACATGCATTCTCTGTTGCACCTACTAAATTGTGCAAGCATAACAACAACAACAACAAAACAGCCACAGACAATAAATAAATAAATGGGTATGGATATGTAAAATTTAAACTGTACTTACAAAAACAGATGGAAGATAGATTTTAGTCCATGGGCAGTAATTTGCCAACCACTATCTTCTAGGGAGTAGAATCTACATATGCAATTTATTACAGAATGCTAGTGTCAATATGGACCACTTCAAATAGAAAGTGCATATCTTGTACCTATGTTATGATATTTTAGTCCTTTTATCTTCTTCACCTATGATATAGTTGCATTAATTATTATGCTTAAATTTTGAGAATATCACTCAATTTTTGCTTCAACATGAAAGCATAAGTGAAGTGAAGCTATTGATTGCTAAGAGATTTTAAAACAAATAAACATGAAACAAGGAGGAGACTATTTTAGACAATATGTAAAAATAAAAATAAAAGGAAAGATCTCCTCTCTTTAATGATTAAGTCAAATGCCGAGAGCTTGTGGAGCTATAACAGGCAAGGTGAAAAGGGAATTCAAATAAAAGCAATAAAGTGTCCTTTTTAACTGTCTTAAAAGTTTTTTTGAGGTACTCTTCATTACCCTTCTGTTTCTCAGACTTGATAAAAACTATTCATCTATTTTTAAGTAAACTGATTTTTTTTCTGTCTTATCCATTCTGCTATTGGCTCCATCCAATGTGTTTTAAAATTTTGATTATTGTGCTTTTTTCAGTTCTAAATTTTCATGATTCTTTTATCTCCTATTACTTTTTTGATGTTTCTTTTAACTTTTTTCAAGAGTGTTTGTAACTACTTGTTAGAACATTTTCATGATAGAAACTTCGAGATTTTGTCAAATAATCTCAACATCTGTGTCATCTCAGTATTGCCATCTGTTGATTGCCTTTTCTTTCCTTGAGAGTTGAGAGTTTCCTTACTTGCAATGATGAGTAATTTTGGACTGTATCCTGGACATTTTAAGTACTGTAAGTGTCTGGTTACTATTTAAGTCTTCCTTTTATTTCAGGCATTCAATATGTTCTGGTTCAGAACAAACATCCTGGTCCACTTTGTGGTTAATGTCAACTAAATTTTCACAGCCTTTGCAATACTATTCTGGTCTGCCCCACTTGCATGCTACTCAGACACCAATCTGAAACCTGTATGGTTTTCCACACAAGAATTCAGTTATCAAATATTTTTTCTGCTTGTATATGGTTGGTTTAATATATAGACTGCTCTGAGGTCTTCTCAGCACTTCATAAACAGATTTAAAATATCCCTGTCTCTAATTCTATCCCCTCTGAATGGGAGATAGAATTCCTTCCATAATTTTGTTGTGAGAAAAAGGTGCATTGTCTTTTTTTTTTTTTTTTTTTTTTTTTTTGAGATGGAGTCTTGCTCTGTCACCCAGGCTAGAGTGCAATGGCAGGATCTTGGCTCACTGCAAACTCTGCCTCCCAGGTTCAAGCAATTCTCCTGCCTCAGCCTCCCAAGTAGCTGGGATTACAGGCACCCACCGCTATGCCTGACCAATTTTGCATTTTTAGCAGAGATGGGTTTCACCATGTTGGTCTGGCTGGTCTTGAACTCCTGACCTTGTGAACTGCTGGCTTCGGCCTCCCAAAACGTTGGGATTACAGACGTTAGTCACTGTGCCTGGCCTCAATTTTTTTTTTTTTTTTAAGGAAAAAGAATGGTGGACAGAACTCTGATCACCATCTCCATGGCTGCAATGTCTGCTGGAAGAGACAAGAATGCTATGTATACGGTGTGAACAGTGGAGTGGTCTATTTGCCTAGTCACCATGCTGTGAATTGTGATGCTGCCATCCTATTGCAGGGCATGGATGCAAGCTTAGTCTCCATTTATAATCCTTGTGGTCAAAATAGTGAACATCACTTCACTGTTATAGGACAAAGATAGAAGACAGAGCTCTGCTCACAGTCTCTGCACTTGGTAAGAAAGGAGAGCAAACAGCTGGTTTTTGTTTGTTTGTTTTAATGTTCACCCAGAGCAAGATGGTCAAAATATTTCTGTCCTCATTTGTGTGTTTTGTCTGACCTTATTGATGTTTCTTAGTAGTAGACTTCCCCAGGAACCAAACTGGAATATTTATAAATTAACAAAAGAAAAAGAAGAAAATCTTAGAATGTACTACTGGGTCACTTATTAAGTCCTGTAGTTCTTAGCATCTCCACCCTCCTTCCTTCATCTTTCAAAGTCATTAGTCAATTGCTTATTGAATTTTCTCCAAGACTTTTTATTTAGTAGGAGGAATACAGTGAATCTACTTACTCTATAATTTCCAGAACTAAAACTAGGAGGTTATTTTTGATGTTCAAAGAATTATTTTAGTTCAGTTGTCAAGTTGGAAGCCAGACAAGAATAGGTTGACATGACAGAGGGAAATAAAGAAAGAATATAAATATAGACATATAATTTGACAAATTTGGCAGCCAAGAGAGGCAAAAAAAAAAAAAAAAAAACACACACACACAAGGTAGTAGTAGAGCAACACATAATTTCATGGAAGGGCTTCCCCCCCCCCCAGAAAAGTAAACATCAGCCTATTTAAATAATGATGATAATTAGTCTGTATAGGCACCATGGGCTAAGAAGCAGACCCTAGACAGGAGGTTTGTGGTTTGATTTGCATTTACCTGATGATTGGTGATGTTGAGTGACATTGCATGTACCTGTTGGCTATGTATATGTTTTCTTTGAAGAAATGCCCAATAGACATGATCTTATTTGTATGTTAAATCTAAATAGTCAAACTTATAGAAGCAGACAGTAGAACAGTGATTGCTAGGGGTGGACAGAGGGGGAAATGAGCAGATAGGTGAAAGATTACACAGTTTTAGTTATTCAAGTTAAGTAAGTTCTGGAGACCTAATATACAGCTATGTAACTATTGTTAACAATAATTCGATGTATATTGCAAAAATTTTAAGAAGGTATATCTTAAGGGTCAAATAAAAAAGGAGATTAAAAAGGAAATATGTAGATAATGGATATCCTAGATGGCAGTGATCATTTCACAATACATACATGCATATCAAAGCATTAAGCTATTTGCCTCAAATATATATAGTTTTTATTCATCAATTATACCTCATTAAAGCTATTAAAAAAAAAAAAAGAAAGCACAGTCTTGGAAACCGGACTGCATGAGTTCAAATCCTGGCTACCCAGGTTACTCTGAGCAAGTTAAATTACCTTTATAATTTTCAGGTTATTCATCTATAAAATGAGGGTATATTAATGCTCATACTTGATTATTAAATATGCTAATGCATTAGTGTGCCTTGTTAATCTATTGTCTCTCACCTTTAAAATCACCTATCTATGCTGTACAGCAGCAGTTGTTTTCAATAGTAGGTATTAATTTCAGTTTTCAGATTTCTTGGCACTACTGTAATCAACCTTTTATAATCACTCCTATAATCAACTTCATAGCACACTATTAGAGATTTTAGCACCAGCTGGTTGAAGCCTGTTAGAACTAGGACACCCATCTCTATATGATCATCTCCAAGATCCCGAGGCAACGCCTCCAGTTAGGCAGTATCCTCTCTGCAGATGTCTGGATTCTGCTTTTCTGAGTCCCTTCTCCAAGATCTAAATTTTAATAGTTTCAAAAGTTCTGCTTTGTTTCCCTAAACCTTGTTTTAGAAATGCATTGTTTGATTGCACTTTATTTCCTTTTTGATCTTTTAATTTCTTCAACATTGGTTGAAAAATTACTTATATTCAATTACTTCTGTTGAAATAGCAGGGTAGTTGATGTTCTTCTGATTGTATGTTTATTGATATGACATAGAAAGTATTCAGAACATAAACTTCTTAAACATGTTAATTATTATTGTGCTCTAATTACAGCAGAAAGATTTCAGAATCATGGGGAACCTAGGTGGTTGAGTTGAGGAATATAAAGCACAGATTATTGTGGGAATGCCTACAAGGAGAGAATATATGATAAGGAGTGTTTATCACTTACATTGTCAATGCAAATAATATCAAGGATCAGAGAGGAGACTCACGGTCATTTGTCCTTAACTATTTAACCAATTAGTCCCTGAATAGACTTAACTTTATTTCTAGGCAATAGGGATGGTTCACAAAAAGGCTACAGTTTTCAGGACCCTGACATCTTGGTGCTGAGGACAACTATAATTCTGGCCTAAAAAGCTAGTGGCTAGCTTTAGATCTCTGAGCTCAGTATTAATTAAAAACAAAAACAAATACTACACATAAAAATAACCAGGTATTGTTTTTCATATGTAAAATTAGGTCCAAAAATGGATTATACTCAGTGCCAGCTAAGCTGTGGTAAAATAGTCATATCATTCATTGGAGACAAAAATGTACATTTGTACGATCTTTACAGAAAGCAGTTTTGGAAGTACGCATCAGTGATTTAGAAACAAACCTTTTATACTGAGTAATTCTAGAAATTATTAGTAGTAATGTATTATGAAGAAATAATCACAGTTGTAGTCAAAATTTTGCATAAAACCTGTTGAAATGTGAAGAATATCTGTAACAGAAAAATTTTTAAAAATCTGCATTCTCCCACTAGGAGAATATCAAATTATGCCTTATAAATTATGAGGCACCAGTGTGATGGAATACTATGGAGTTATTGAAAATGATGCAAAAATTCTCAACAAAATGCTGGCAAACCGAATCCAGCAGCACATCAAAAAGCTTATTTACCACAATTAAGCTTCATTCCCATGATGCAAGGATGGTTCAACATATGAAAATCAATAAATCTGACTCATCACATAAAGATAACTAAAGACACAAACCACATGACTATCTCAATAGATGCAAAAAGGCCTTCAAAAATTCAACATCCTTTCATGTTAAAACTCAAAAAACTAGGTATTGAAGGAAATATGTCAAAATAATAAGTGCCATATGTGACAAATGCACAGCCAATAACATATTGAATGGTCAAAAACTGGAAGCAGTTGAAAACCTGCATGAGACAAGGTTACTTTCTCTCACCACTCCTATTCAACATAGTATTGGAAGTTCTGGCCAGGGCAATCAAACAAGAGAAATAAATACAGGGTATTCAAATAGAAAGAAAGTCAAACTCTCTTCGTTTGCAGATGATGTAACCCTATATTTTGAAAACCTCATCATCTCAACCCAAAAGCTTCTTAATCTGATAAGCAGCTTCAGCAATGCTTCAGGATACAAAATGAAAGTGCTAAATCACTAGCATTCGTATGCACCAAGAACAGGCAAGCCAAGAGCCAAATTGTGAATTAACTGCCATTCACAATTGCCACAAAAAGAATAAAATACCTAGAAATACAGCTAACCAGGGAAGTAAAGGACCTCCTCAAGAAGAATTACAAACCACTGTTCAAAGATATCAGAGATGACACAAAGAAATGGAAAAACATTCTATGCTCATGGATAGGAAGAATCAATATCATGAAAATGGCCATGCTGCCCAAAGCAATTTATAGATTCAATGCTATTCCCATTAAATCAACAGGGACAGGGAGCAGAGAAATTAAAGGCAGAGAAGGGCAAGTCCCCAGTGAAGCCCAACCTTCAAGCTGAAAGCCTGAAACTGTGGCCCAAAGTGAGAACTGGTATCCCTGTTTTCCTGCTTCAATGTTGCCTTTTCCTAAACCACCCATGGCCCCGCCTTGTCCCATCCTGTGCCTATAAAAACTCCAGACTCAGCCAAGAGACGGGACTATGTCTGGATGTCAGAGAGAAGTGTCCTGACTTCAGAGGGAGAGCTTGATGGTGTGACTTCAGAGAAGAATCCAGCTGAAAGTGGACAGCCTTCAGGGAAGATTACCTACCTGCCCCATTCCCTTTTAAGTTTCCCTTCCCACTGAGAGTCACTTTCATCAACAATAAAATCCCCTGCATTTACCATATTTTGTGCTGCCTAATTTTTCCTGGATGCTGGACAAGAGTTCAAGAGTCACAAGTGCAGATACAAAAGGCTGTCACACTGCCCTTTGCCCTTGATGGTGGAGGGCAGCCACTCTATGTGACAAGGGCCCACTGGGCTGTTAACACTCAAACTGTCCATGAATGGCAGAGCTAAAAGGGCACTGTAACACTCCTTCTGGGGCTTTGGGAGTCACCGGTACCCCCGCCCGGCTGCTGCTGCAGGGCCTGCATGGAATTCATTCCTATCAGTGCTAAGGCATGCAGCCAATTCCTGCACCCACTCACCTGCGTGCTCCCTCCTGTGAAGGGTAGAACACAGCAGGTCCAAGTGAGTGGAATTTGATCCTGCCTGCACCGAAGTGGTCAGTCAGTTCTAGCCCTTGTTCACTCCAGTTCCCATACTTGTTTGCTTGTGTGCTCCCTCACATGAGAAGTTGAGAGCAGCGAGCTGAGTAAATGAGGCACCCCTGTCATGAGTCTCTAGAATGAGTCAGGGAAATATTCTGCTTCAAAAGTACCATTGACATTCTTTATAGTATTAGTAAAAAGCTATTTTAAAATTCACATGAAACAAAAAAGAGCCTGAATAGCCAAGACAAGCCAAAGCAAAAGGAACAAAGCTGGAGACATCAGACTAACCAACTTCAAACTATACTACAGGACTACAATAACCAAAACAGCATGGTACTGGTACAAGAACAGACTTGTAGACCAGTGGAACAGAATAGAGAGCCCAGAAATAAGACCGCACATCTACAACCATCTGATCTTCAACGAACCTGACATAAACAAGCAATGAGGAAAAGGTTTTCTACTTAAAAACCGGCGCTGGGAGAACTGGCTAGTCATATACAGAAAATTCAAACTGGACCCCTTCCTTACACCATATATAAAAATTGACTCAAGATGGATTAAAGATTTAAATGTAAAAACCAAAGCTATAAAAACTCTAGAAGAAAACTTAGGCAATATTATTTACAACATAAACATGAGCAAAGATTTCTTGACAAAGATGCCAAAAGCAATTACAACAAAAACGAAAATTGACAAATAGAATCTAATTAAACTAAAGAGTTTCTGCACAGCAGAGGAAACTATCAACAGGGCAAAGAAAACCTACAGAATGGGAGAAGAGTTTTAAAATTAATCCATCTGACAAAGGTCTGATATCCAGCATCTATAAGGAAATTAAACAAATTTACAATAAATAAAAAATTAAAAAGTGGGCAAAGGACAGAAACAGACACTTCTCAAAAGAAGGCATAATGCAGTCAATAAACATTTTAAAAAGCTCAACATCACCTATCATTAGAGAAATGCAAATCAAAACCACAATGAGATACCATCTTATACCAGTCAGAATGGATATTACTAAAAAGTCAAAAAACAGATGCTGGTGAGGTTGTGGACAAAGGAATACTTTTACACTATTGATGGGGGAGTAAATTAGTTCAACAATTGTGAAAGACAGTGTGGTTATTCCTCAAAGTCCAAAAGGCAGAAATACTACTAGACCCAGCAATCCCATTACTGGGTATATGCCTAAAGGAATATAAATTGTTCTATTATAAAACTTCAAGCACAAGTGTGTTCATTGCAGTACTATTCACAATAACAAAGACTTGGAATCAACCTAAATGCCCATCAATGATACACTAAATCAAGAAAACATTGTACAAATATGCCATGAAATATTATTCAGCCATCAAAAAGAATGAGATTGTGTCTTTTGCAGAGACATAGATGGAGCTGGAGACCATTTTTCTTAGCAAACTAACACAGGATCAAAAAATCAAATGCCATGTGTTCTCACTTAAAAGTGGGAGCTAAATGATGAGAACATGTGGATATATGTGGGGGAACAACACACACTGGGGCCTGTCAGAGGGTGGTGGATGGAAGGAGGGAGAGCATCAGGAAGAAGAGCTAATGGATACTGGGCTTCATATCTGCGTGATGGGATTATCTGTGCAGCAAACCACCATGGCACATGTTTATCTGTGTAACAAATCTGCACATCCTGCACATGTACCCCTGAACTTAAAATAAAAGTTGGAAATTAAAAAAAGAATAATTATGGTTTTGCAGATCAAATAATTTTATCAGAAAGACATCTGGATGTATCAATCTATCACCTATCGTCTATAAAACTAATCACATCCATACACATACAGAGTCTAATATGTAAAAGAAAAGATAACTTGAGTAAGATAAGTTAGAAATGGCCATCTATAGATTTGGGTATCTGAAATTAAGAATTCTTTTTATTTCATTGCTTTTCCTTTTTTCTAAATGTTATGTATTGAACCAATATTACTTTTATGAGAACACAAATGATAATAAATAAAAATTAAATGTATATGTAACTCACTTTTCTCAGAAAAAACAGCTGAGAATTTTTACTACAAAGGTCATAATATATAAAAATATTGCAAGCTTCTTACTGGTGGTACAAAGTACTATTTTCCAGGGCTAAATTTCTGAATTTCCCCTACTATATAGCAATGATAAAATAATTTAGAAAATGATATATGTCATTTAGATGAATGGGTTAATGGGAGAAAGTAGTCTATTTAGTTTATTTTTAATCTTATTTATTATATAAATTTTTATATAAAATTTATAAGTAAAACCTAGCCAAAAGTATGACTAGTTATGATTATGGCAATTATAGAAAATGAATAAAAATAAATCAACAAACATATTGCAGTAGATGACAGGATATTCATCTATTAAAAATCCTCATCTGAATTAGGTAAACTGATAACCTAAGATTGTTGATTGTTATCTTCGTTTGCAAAGGGTGAGACTTCTGTAAAATGTCCTGTATATTTCTTCTTGGTAAAGCCTATTCAATATGTTTTTTCTTATGCCTGGATGAATTCTTATCTTTCATGAACAGAATACCAGTGATACGTATCTGAAGACGATTTCTCTATTGCAGAGCTATCAAATACAATTTTTGCATGTCTCATTTCTTGAAGTACTTGTTTTCTATTGTGTTACTTCTTTTTTTAATTTTGCTTTTCCCCAAATACCATACCATAATCACTTTATCTCTTTGTATTTGTTTATGATGTCTTAGATTTTTTTTTTTTAATTAAGAACCAAATTTGGAGTTAGTCAAGATAAATACATTCTGGAGATCTATTACACAGCATAGTGCATATAAACTACGAATAGTGTATGCATTCTTAAAATTTGCTAAAGGGTAGACCTTATGTTGGGTGTTCTTAACATATAAACAGACACATTCACAAATAATTATAAAGTGGAAGAAGAAAACTTTGGGAGGTGACGGATACATTTATGCCCTTTGTGGTAAATACGTGGCCATGGATATATACTTATCCTTAAACTCATCAATAGATATAGTAAATATACACAGAATTTGAAGGTCAATCATGCCTAAATAAAGTAGTTTAAAAAGTAAAAATACATTTCAAAATAAATCAAATTTGGTCATTGTACAACAACTCTAAGGTAACGATTCCTAAAAAAAAAAAAAAAAAAAAAAAAAAAAAAAAAAAAAAAAAAAAAAGAATTTTTTAAAACTATGTCAAAAAAAATAAATAGAATAGTATAGATATGTCTGTTTTTTTATTTATACTTCTATCCCGTTTTTCCTCAGAAATGATTTCAGGGTAATTAAAAAGAAACAAATAATACACAGGAAGATGATTGGGATAAAAAACTGTAACAAATATTGGTACACACATAGTTATATTTGATCTATGTGAGTTCGGACTTTTGACTAAAATTCAGAAATATGCATTATTTCAAAGAAGGAAAATTATGAAGGGTAGGCACAGGACTTTTATATGTGTGGATATGAATACATTGTGATGATAAGATATAATTTAAAGGGGTGGACAAACAACATTAGGGAGGGAATGTTTTCACCATATTCATACAGCAGATTGCAAAAATGTAGGGTCAAGGTATTTTAGTAATAAGAGACCAGACTTAGCTGGAGATCTACTCTGTGGTTCATTCAACTAAAAAGTAGATTATATTAATTTGTTTCGTATTTTATTGGCAGTTTCATTTCTGTGGTGATCAAAACAATGAGGAACTGAGCAACTATTCTTCAACTAGTTTGGACAAATAAAGAGATACTGGATTCTTTAGTAAAATAACGGGGATCATGAAAAAAGGAATTGTATCAGAGAACATTTACTAAGGCGGGATAAAAGTATGATTTCTACTTAGATGGCAGAAGTAGATTTTCACAAAGATTAATTTCTATAAACTGAAGGTGAAAGATTATTTCACATGATCTGTATTTGTAAAACAGACAAATAGGCACTCTTACAAACTTACAAAATGAGTTGTAAATCTTACAGAACATCTAATGAGACCCCAATGATTAATTCAATGTCCTCTAATTATTACAGATTTTGAAATACATTTATAAATATGAATGAATAGTAGGAACCTAATCAGAAACAATATGATAGAGTGACAGGGATATATATACAAGCATTATTCAGAATAAAGCTAAGAAGCAGATAAGGCTTGCAATTTTTCCAAAGACAACTCAAATTCCTTTAGGAAACATTTTGATAAAAATTATATACAAAAAGAATTCACTAGTAGCCTAAGATGTGTAGGAAAATGTCTTATTTATTTCTCATTGAGGGAAATGTCCTATATATTTCTCCTCTTCCTGTAAGGAGATTAAAAACATTATAGATTTCCATTCATTAGATGAGGCCTGCTGTGTCTTCCTGTGAAAGGCATTTACTTCCCCTCCTCTGTGATAACAGTAGGAGTGTGACACTTCTTTGGCCAGTGAACAAGATCATAGGTGAAGGTATGGTGACTCTGAGCAGAAACGCTAAGAGCCATCACTATGTTTTGACAGCTCTCTTGTTCTTTTACCTCTGCTATGGACTTTACTATATATGGAGGTTTTTCCTTCAGTTTGGATCCTGAAATGAGGACAAATAGAGGAGAGTCAAATGACCAGATTTGCAGCTACCACGTAATTCATCAAAGGCACAATCCCTTATTTGCATAAGCCATTGTCATTGTTAAGTTGCTGTTACCCAGTAATTTTATATTATTTTATGATTATGTGTAATATATATGTATTGTAAAAATACTAGAAAGCAAAACAATCACACACAATATTGTTCCTGTCTCCTGACTATCAAGATGTCTAGATTAAGATATGATAGAATATACATTAATATGAGAGTAGTCTCTTGGTAAGTGAGGGGCTAGTTATTTTGAAGTTCATTGCTGAAAGAGAAAAATAAAATCCTAAAATCTGCATTAGAGATATTTCTCTGATTTTTTAAAGGAGGAGGTGGGTTATTCTTAAATTATATACTAGGTGCAATATATATATATGAGCTTATCATGACTATTTTGTGGTTATATAATTAAAAATATGTAACTTAAGAAAGGGACACAGGATAAATTCACAGGAAATTATTAAGCCACATTTATCTCTTTTTTTTTTGAGATGAAGTTATTCAATTAATTTGTCAATAAAAACAAAATCTGAAATGTAGTTGAATTTCAGCAAAGCATATGGCAAAATTTTTACATTTGTATGTATTAATTAACCATTAATATTATTTAGCGATTTCCCAAAAGTTTAATTACTCTACAACTGATTAGTGAATTTGTATATTGTCATTTAGATCTTAGCCCAGTGCTCACCTTCTGAGAAAGTCCTTCCATAATCTTCCATTCCTCACTTATCTCTCCCACTGTTTGCCACATCACACTATTTACATATATATTCCTGGCCTCTTTCTCTAGACAGTGAGCTACAAATGGTAGAGATCTTGCCCGTTTCATTTAAGTGTATTCTTGGCATCAAGGACAACAATAGAAAATAGGCTGCTCAATACGTGTTTGTTGCATGGTTGTGTAGAAGGAAAGGAAGTAATAAAGTAAAGAAGAAAGCTAGGGAGAAAGGCACCATATACAGAAAGGTCCTTGGTTAGCCTCTATGATGAAAACGATCATGGTGAGGATGACAATTATATCAGCAATGATGATTAAATCAACACTGGAAAATATCTATGGGTTTTAAAAAGAGCTAGGAATGGTTATAAGTTCTAGGGTAACAAATGCCAAGTGCCACAATTAGCAATTGTGTAACAAATGGTATTTCTATGCCTTCCTGTAGTGGTTAACTAACCTTTATTGAGAACAATGTATGTACCAGGTGCAGGTAATACAGAGATAAGAATGTGTTAATTGATCTCAAGGAGCCTTAGGAAAACAGTCTCTTCCATAATTGTGGAGGAAATTAGGAAGGTTAGAACTCAGTAGCTGAATAAAAATAAATGCAAACAAATACAAATGCTATGTTAGACAAACAACTCAGAATGATGTGGCAATTATCTACACAAAAGATTAAAAGCATAAAACTTGTTACTTTCTCAAGTATTTGGTTAATCATTGAAATACATTTTATATTCTTTTTAACATTGAAAATGTGACATATAAAATATTCATTTTCTTTAAAAGTAATATTTAACAAATTTGGCAATAAGATTATTAGCCCAAAGATTTATTAATTATTCAGGATATTGCATTTGTTGCTCACTGTGCACATATGACTAATAGAAAAATTACTGTAATCACAACTAAATTGATGTCCTTGACCTAAGTATGGTATTAAAGTTAAAAAATTACTATGTTTAAATTCAACTTAAAAATCAAATATTTCACTAACGTTCTTAATCAAAATATCCTATTGTATTCATTATTACCTGACAGTCAAATAATGTGTCCAAGTTAAAAAATGTGGTATTTAATGCATGTTTAATTCTATTTAATTCAAAGTACATGAAACTCAGTATATCCAATGAATCGTCACTCTAGTATAACACAAATTTATGCATTTCTCTATTTCACTTAATTAATGCTTATATAAGGCAAAGCAGTTTCAGAGGTTGTTTATCATAGTTTAGATTTTAGAACCTCAGTTCCAAATGGAATAGCAAACACACACATGTAAAAAAAAAGAAAGAAAAAGAAATAACATTATCACAGTCGGCATAAAAACAACCTATTTAGAATAAGCAGTTCAGTTCAAGATGTAGATGCTTTATCAATGGCTTTAATTGGAAGAAAGGAGGTTTACAACCACTCAAAGTAAAATATGATAGCTTGTGTCAGAGTGTTATAAAACATATTCCTCTTAAGAGCAGAGGGGGAGAAAGAGAATGAAAAACATGATGGACCTTGAATAACAGCTCAACAGTAATGCTGTATAATTGCTTTTCATCATTTCTATCAGCAGTGAAGCTGTAAAACATTGATCAAAGATGATGACTATCACAAAGTGCTTAAAGTGCAGCACAAGGCTAGATTTCCCTAGCCTCTGAAATAATTATAGCATGAGCAAGCATAAAGATGATTTCCCCACCTCCACCTGCCTTCCTCAAATGATTTCCCAGCCAAGGTAGATGGGATTAAAGAAACCTGACATCAATGAGCTATATTAGAATGTCAATGTCAAATGATACATCACAGGCACTTGCCTCAAAAAGGATAAAAATACCATGAACATTTCACATTAATGCACACCAGAATTCAGTCACTCTCCTTACTGACAAACATGCTACTCAAACAAAGGATGCAAAGCATACCCAATGAATGAGACAGTGCAACATGGAGAAAGAAGTGTTTACTGATGGTTTAAAAGAGAGAGTTCTTGGCTGCTAAGGCTTTAGAGTTGAAGAAATGATTGAGGGAGAAAAGTTTTTTATCAATTCTTGGAAGTAATAGGTAAAGGATTTCTTTCAATAATTTTGTAGCTTCTGCTAAGTTAATATTTTAAGCATATGGTTTCATTAGAATTCAACTATATTAATGTATTAATCATTTGATAAATTAAAAATTATTAAAATTCTACTGTTTGCTAGGAAGTGGGTAGGAACACAGGTGCTGTGCAGTTACGGTACTTGCATGTTAGGCTCCTTGCCACATCCTTTCAGCCCATCTGATCTCACCGCAGCAGGGATGAATAATCATACACCTCTGCCAGTTTCCTACATCAAGTACTCACTTGATGCCTCTCTGATATGGAACATCACTCAATTAAAATTAGAGGAATTAGGAAGTGAGGGGAATTTAATGCATTGGGACTGAGTCTTAACCAATGATAGAAGTGGATAGATGTTTCCTTCCCCATACGTTCTGGAAGGATAATCGTGAGATGCATTCTACATAGTTTGATTCTATGAGAGTGGGTTGAGGCCCCATTGCTCACAGCAGTAACCAGTGCATTAGTGCTCAGTCACGGGCTTTTACTTTATCTTTGTCTCATTTTCCCACTTCTTCCATTTTTTTACTCCACCCCAAAAACCTGCATGATTCTAAGTTCTTGTTTCAGTATGAGTTTTCAGGGAGGAACCAAAATCAAGATAGCTGGTACTGAAAGTAGTGACAGAAAGGTGACCCTTAAAGATGGGATTATGAAATTAATTCTCTCATAGGTCAAATGGCAACAAGAACTTCATTGCTGGTAATAAATGAGGTGTTGATAACCCCCGGTGTGCTTTACTTCCACATTTTTAAAGACACAACTGTGGAAAGTTAAATGAGAATCAGGTGGAAAGAGAATACAGATTTCTGTAATAGCTCTATCACTTGAAAGCTATGGGGGCAAGGTATTTATAAGGTGTGTGGAGGTGGCTCACCTTTTTTAACTATACCAGAAGTCTTAAAGTAAAAGAATGGCAGGCTCAGTTCAACCAACTATTATTAGCTCAGGACATGCCGGAAAGTCAAGAGGGTCTTTCTTGCAGTTTTAGTTACCTGCAACTTTAGGAAAGATAGCACTAAAAAGAAGGCCTATGGTTTAATCATTGGACTTAAGCAAATGCAAACCATAATGAATGCTCAGCTTTTGGAGGTTCCCTGACATTAGAGATATGCTATTGAATGAGTGGTAACCTGACAAGTTGCATAAATCGCTTGGAAATATTGACCTGAGAATGGGACACTTCCGATGTTTCCGATCTTTTTGAACTTTGAGAAGGAGCACTGTCACTGTTGCTAGACACCAGCTTCTCTTTATATGAGGACAACATAAAGAAATTATCTAAGGTGAGTGCCTTACCATGTGATATCTGTCTCTTTTAAAATAAATCACATCTTCAATATTTGACTCAAATATATAAATATGACCAACTCTTAGCAAAGTCTAAGAAGAGAAATATGGTCTCTTCTACAGGTAAGATATCTCATGAAACAAGTTTTGGAACTGGACTACTAAGTTAATATGTACTAGCAGAAACAGAAGGATGTATATAAATGGATACTGGTGTTTCACGAAAACACACACAATATAAGGTTAGAGAAGTAACTACTTACCTGGATGCATTTTCAGTGACATAAAATATATTCTGCATGAACACCTGGAAATATGATGCTGAGAGGACTACCTGAAGCTCAGATGCAGTAGTGAGCAACAGTAAGTGACGTGAACATGCAATAAATCCATGTAATATATTAAACCCATTTTCTCAGGCCCAGTGCTGTGACTGCTGTTTTTTTTTTTTTTTTTTTTTCTTGAGATGGAGTCTCACTCTGTCACCCAGGCTGGAGTTGGAGTGCAGTGGCACAATCTCTGCTCGCTGCAACCTCTGCCTCCCAGGTTCAAGCAATTCTCCTGCCTCAGCTTTCCCAAGTAGCTGGGACTACAGGCGCACACCACGCCTGGCTAGTTTTTTGTATTTTAGTAGAGATGGGGTTTCACCATGTTACCCAGACTGGTCTCAAACTCTTGAGCTCAGGCAATCCACCCACCTCGGCCTCCCAAAGTGCTGGGATTACAGGCGTGAGCCACCGCACCCAACCTGCTTTTTTAATACTCTACTTCTTACTCTACTAAGGAGTAGAGTATTCTTTAATACTCTACTACTGTATTTTTAATACTCTACTCCCTAGTATTAAGGAAGCAGTCACAGCATTCAGCCTGAGAAAATGGGTTTATTACAATGAAACTAGAGTTAACCTATGTTTTTTGAAAGGTCCAGAAGACACTATAATAATATGTAATGCACTGGAGAGAGAATCATCAATGTAGTTGAGAAGGTTAATATTGGCTATTCTATGTATGGTACGATTGACAGTAAATGATGCTTACATGGAGCTTGGTCTGATAGAATCCAGGCACAGGAGAGGGCAGGTGAGCATTTAGATGTTTTACCCCAAAGATATCTGTGGCTCTGGCAATCAGACCATGGTGGTCCAAGGAAGAGAGAGATTGGCAATAGAGTAAGCTCTTGCTTGGCTTATTTAGCCAGTATAAGTTGATATTAGTCAATTGCTTGCTTCCCAAGCCTTGTGTTAAAGTCTCAGTTTGAGGTGATATCATGCCAATAAATTCATTTTCTAGGTTGGTTAGATTCACTTTCCAGCAGGTATATGTGAATATAAATGCTTTTTACTAGATTACAACTTTTTTTTTTTTTTTTTTTGTAAGACATAGTTTTGCTTCTATTGCCCAGATTGGAGTGCAATGGTGCCATCTTGGCTCACTGCAACCTCTGCCTCCTGGGTTCAAGCGATTCTCCTGCCTCAGTCTCCCAAGTAGCTGGAATTACAGGCTCACATCACCATGCCCAGCTAATTTTTTGTATTTTTAGCAGAGACGGGGTTTCACCATATTGGATAGGCTGGTCTTTAACTCCTGACCTCAGGTGATCCACCTGCCTCAGCCTCACAAAGTGTTGCAATTACAGGCATGAGCCACCACACCTGGCCTAGATTAGAAGATTTTTAAAGAGCAAAAGTTTAATTTTATTCATCATTTTATTCCCACTAGTGTAGTATAGGCATAGTGCCTAATGCATGACTTAAAGTCAAATATTTGATGATTGTACTCATGAAAGAATATAAGAATGGTATGCATTGAACATTTTGTGGAGCTATAAATTGTCTTTTTGGTTGTAGTACAGGTGATTTAGAAGGATAATGGAATACAAAATTTGAATAGTAGGTAATAATCATAAAGTGGAGAGATTTGAAATCCAAACTGAGATGTTTGTATTTAATCTGTAGGCAAGGCAAAAGTTGGGAAGCAGGTTTTTTTTTTTTTTTAAAGAAATATGTCAGAGGAAGATACAGGATAGATTTGAAAGATTTTTGGGGGGTGAGATAACAGTATCTTTTAGGTTACTGTTTTCCAATTAGATGTCTCAGTGTAACACACTGACAACAGTGATGTGTGTGTGTGTGTGTGTTTTAAAGTAGATTAGAACTGAAGCACTTGGAAGTGTACACTCATAATATAACCTACAGTCTACAGTAAGCAACCACCACATTTTGAGATATCCTGGAAATGTCTTTTATAATATATATCCAAATAGAAAAAACGTCATCCATTATTTTGGTGAAAAGTAATGCATACAACAAGTGTGGGTATCTTTCTGAACTACATGTTTAATAATGTCTCTCCATTGATAAATAGTATTTAGTATTTTCACAATAGACACACAATTAAATTCAACTGTCTTGATATTACTTGTTTTTCTTAAATTTTCATACATTCACTTAATTTTCAGTTCCTCAAAATCCATGAGATTTCATCAATAAACTTCTTTTTTGCGTATTCTCAAACCACTTTAATAGACAGAACTATTTAGAATATCTGTTTCTTCTTAAGTGAGTTCCCTGGTATGTTTAGTCTAAGATGCCCAACTTGAGAAAGTAATTTGTTCATAATACTTGCCAGTTATTATTTAATGCCTGTGGGATCAGTAGTGATTTCCAAACTGTTTGTCATAAATTAAAAAAAAACAAATGTATTTATTTTTAATATATATTTGTATGTATTTATGAGTTATATGTGAAATTTTGTTACATGCATATAATGTGTAATGATCAAATCAGAATATTTATGGTCTTCATCACGCAAGTATGTATAATTACTGTGTGTTGGGCACATTTCAAGTCCTCTCTTCTAGTTATTTTAAAAGTACCATACATTGTTGTTAACTATAGTCACCCTAATCTTCTAACAAAAGTTATAATTTATTCCTTCTATGAATTATATGTTTCTACTCAGAAACCAACCTCTCTTTGTTCCCTTCTCCCACCCATATCCCATTTCCAGTCTGTGGTATCTATCATTCCACTGTCTACCTCCATGTGATCAGCATTTTTCACTCTCACATACGAGTGAGAACATGAAAAATGTATCTTTCTACTAACATAGTGACCTTCAGTTCCATCTATGTTGCTGCAAATGACATGATTTCATTCCTTTTTATTGGCAATATAGTATTACATTGTGTATACATACCACGTTTTCCTTAGCCATTCATCCGCTGATGGACACTTAGGTTGATTCCATGTTTTTGCGGTTGAGAGTAGTGCCGCAATAAACATGGGAGTGCATGTATAACTTTAATATGTTGATTTATTTTCCTTCAGATAAATACCAAGTAGTGGGATTGCTGGATCATATGTTAGTTATATTTTTAGTTTTTCTGACAAATCATTATAATCTATTTTGTAGAGGTTGTGCTAATTTCCAATCCCCATCAACCGTGTGTAAGAGTTTCCTTTTGTCTGCATCCTTACTTTCTGTTATTATTTCTTGCCATTTTAGTAAGGGCCAGTCTAACTGAGAAGTGATATCTCATTGTGCTTTTGATTTGTATTTCCCTGATGAGTAGTAACAAGCATTTTTTCATATCCTGTTGGTCATTTCTGTATCTTCTTTTGAGAAATGTCTATTCATGCCCTTCATCCATTTTGTAAATGAGATCATTTGAATTTTTACTGTTGCATTGTTTGAGTTTCTTTTATATTCTTGATAGTACTCCCCGGTTGGATGAGTAATGTGCAAATATTTTCTCCCATTCAAGAGGTTGTCTTTTAATTCTGTTGATTGTTTACTTTTCCGTGCAGAAGCTTTTTAGTTTAATGTAGTCCCATTTGGTATTTTTGTTTCTGTTGCCTATACTTTTGAGGTCATGATCATAAAATATTTGCCTACACAAACGTCCTAAATTTGTTTTCCTGTTTTCTTCTAGTAGTTTTACAGTTTTGAGTTTAACCTTTAAGTCTTCAATTCATCTTGAGTTGATTTTTGTATATAGTGTTGGATAGGGGTTCAGTTTTATTCTTTTGCATATAGTTGTCCAGTTTTCCAAGCACCATTTACTAAAGAGAATGTCCTTTCCCCATTGTATGTTCTTGATGGCTTTGTGAGAAATTAGTTAGCTGTAACTGCCTTCTCCTCAGTGTTTGTTATTTATAACTTTATCAAGGATCAGGAGGGTGTATTCCTAGCTTCTCCATTGTTTTTAATTGGTCTATATATCTACTTTTATACCAACATTATGCTGTTTTTGTTACTTTAGTTTTGTAATATGGCTTGTAGTAAAATAGTGTGATGCCCTAGCCTTGTTTTTTTATTTTTATTTCTATTTTTATTTATTTATTTATTTTTGAGATGGAGTCTCACTCTGTCACCCAGGCTGAAGTGCAGTGGTGCTATCTCGGCTCACTGCAACCTCTGCCTCCTGGGTTCAAGCCATTCTCCTGCCTCAACCTCCTGAGTAACTGGAACAACAGGCGTGTAGTATCATGACTGCCTAACCTTGTTATTTTTGCTCAAGATTGCTTTGGCTATTCTAGTGTTTTGTTTGCTTATTTTTCTTTCCATACAAATTTTAGAATTGTGTTTTTACTATTTCTGTGAAAAATGACATTGGAATTTTGTTAGGGATTGCACTGAATCTGTAGATTGCATTTGGTAGTATGGTCATTTTAATATTAATTCTTTCAATCCATGAGCATGGATAGCTATTTTTCTGTATTTTCTTCAAATTATTTTATCAATGTTTTGTAGTTTTTCCTGTGGACGTCTTTCACCTCCTTGGTTAAATTCATCTCAAGGTATTTTATTTATTTTGTAGCTATTGTAAAAGGGTTGGACTTCTTTTTCATCTAGTTTGTTATTGGTGTATACAAATATTACTGATTTTTGCATGTTCATTTTGTATCCTGCAAATTGACTGAATTTTAAAATTAGTTTTAAGAGATTTTTAGTAAAGTCTTTTGATTTTCTAAATATACAATTGTATCATCATCAAAGAGAGATAATCAGATTCCCTCTTTTTCAATTTAGATGCCTTTTACTTCTTTTCTTACCTGATAGTTCTGGCTAGGACTTCAAATACTTCTTAAAAAATATAAATGGTGAAAGTGAGCACTGTGTCTTGTTCCAATTGTCAGAGGAAAGGCTTTCAATTTTACCCCGTTCAGTATGATGTTACCTATGAGTTTGTCACATGTCCTTTATTGTTTTGAGGGCTTCCCCCCCTCCCCCATATGCCTGTTAGAGAGTTTTTATCATGAAAGGATGTTAAATTTCATCACATGTTTTTTCTGCATTGGGTTTAAAATCACATGGATTTTGTCCTATTGATGTTATGTATCACATTTATTGATTTACGTATGTTGAACCATCTTTGCAACCCTGAGATAAGTCTCACTTGATCGCAGTGTATTATTATATTTTTGAGGTATTGTTGGATTCGGTTTGCTGATATTTCCTTTAAGAGTTTGGAAATCTCTGTTCAGTAGGATTTTTGGCTTCTGGTTTTCTTTTTTGTTTTGTGCTTGCCTGATTTTTTTCCTCACTCTAATGCTGGCCTTATAAAAGGAGTTTGGAAGTATCCTCTCTTCTTTAAATATTTTTGGAATAGTTTGAGTAAATTAGTATTAGCTGTTTATATGTTTGATAGAATTCAGCAGTGAGGCTGTACTTCCTGTGCTTTTTCTTAATTTCTTCTTCCTCTTCCTCCCCTTCCTCTCCCCCAGATTCCCCCTCCTCCTCCACCTCCTTCTCCTCCCTCTCCTCCTTTCCCTCCTTTTCCTCCCCCTCCTCCTCCTCATCTTCCTCCTCCTCCTCCTCCTCCTTTGGTGGTGGATTCTCCTCTGGCCTAGCACAGGTCTAAATGCTCCCTCTGTGGGCACTGATCCAGAATTAATAGCTGAGAGGGCTTTGTCCTGTGCCGTGTCCACTATGGTATGGCTGGCAGTCAGTTACAGTGCAAAGTCCCATCATAACTTCCCTTTTCCTCCCTCAAGTAGGCATTTTTTTTTTTTTTTGTCTCTGTGCTGTGCTGCATGCAGTTGGGCAAGAGCCATGTAAAAAATGTAGAACTGTCTTTCTTACCTTGTTCAATATGTCTTTTTTCATTATTATGTTAAAATCTGGTACTAGAAAATACCTGACCTGATTTTTTTTTTTTTTTTTTTTGCTTTTGTGAAGATGGTTTCTTGGGTGGATAGTTATTTGATTTGGTGTTCCTGTAGGGGGACAATCACTGTAGTGTTCTATTTAGCCATCTTACTCTGCCTCCCCCTGCTGTATTTATTGCTGATATTTTCCCTTGACATCTCCTTTATGACTCATGGGCTACTTAGAAATGTTGATATTTTGACATTTTGCAGTTGTCTTTCGTTATTGATTTCCAGTTTAGACATATTATTATCTGAGAACCAATTTTGTATGATTTCAATTTTTAAAAATTTCTTATAGTGCTTTATGTTCATATTTATAGTCTATTCTGGTGAATGTTCCATGTGTGTTTGAGAAAAATGGTTATTCTAATGTTGCTAGAAGTAGTGTTCTATAAATGTCAATTACATTAGTCAGACTGATACAATTTTTCAAGTTATCTGTGTATTTTCTAAATTATTCCTACTGTTTCATTAAGTACTTAGAAAAGAGTGTTTCATTACCAAAATATAAATATATATTTTTTCTAATTCTGTGAAAAATGACAGTAATATTTTAATAAGGATTGAACTAAATCTGTACATTGTTTTGGGTAGTATGGTCATTTTAATGATATTGATTCTTCTGACCCATGAGCATGGGACGTTTGTCCATTTGTTTGTTTAATCGATGATCTCTTTCATGAGTGTTTTATAGTTTTCCTTGTAGATCTCTTTTATCTCCTTGGTTTAATATTTCTAGATATTTTATTTTTGTATCTATTGGAAATGAAATTGCCTTCCTGATATTGTTTTCAGTTTGATTGTTATTGGTGCATATAAACATTACTAATTTTTGTATGTTGAAAATTGCATCCTGAAACTACTGAATTAATTTATCAAATTTAATATTGTTTCCATGGAGTGCTTAGGTTCCTCTAGATATAAGATGATATAATTGGATAATAGGAATAATTCGACTTTCTCTTTTGTAATTTGGACGCCTTTTATTTCTTTCTCTCACGTGTTAGTTCTGGCTAGGACTTACAGTTATATGTTAAATAGGAGGGTGAGAGTGAGTATCCTTGTCTTGTTCCAGTTTTTAGAGGGAATGCTTTCATGTTCTCACATATAAGTGGGAGCTAAATAGTGTCTATACACAAACATACGTTTTAATAATAGACATTAGAGTCCTGAAAGTGTAAAGGGGTGGGAGGAGGATAGATAATGAAAAATTACTTAATAGATAAAATGTTTTAGACTTTGGGTTTTTTTTCTTTTTGTACTATTATGTTTCCTTTCCCATTTTCCTATATGTATATCTTGTAGATATTTTCTTAGTGGTTACAATGAATATTATGATTGGCATCCTAAAAATATAATAGTCTCATTTGAATTAATAGCAATTTAGCTTCAACAACATACAGAAAAAACGCTCCTCTATAGTTCTGCTCCTCCTTTTGTTATTGTCATAGATCATTATACCTTTATACAGATTTGCCCAATCACCTAGATTTATAAGCATATTTATGCGTTTGTATTTTAAATCATGTAAGAAATAAAATCTGAAATGACAAATCCAAAGCAAAATAATACTAGCTTTTATATTCATCTATGCAATTACCTTTATTCAAGATAGTTATTTCTTCAATTTTCTTTCCAGCATCCTTTCATTTCAACCTAAAGGACTTCCTTTAGTATTTCTTGTAGGGCAGGTGTACTGGTATTGAACTCCCTCTGTTTTATTCTTTTGGAAATGTCTCAGTTTCTTTTTATGTTTTAATGCTGTTAGACAGATATAGATTCTTGGTTGACAGATTTGTTTTTTGCTTTTAGTAATAAAATATGTCATTCCACTTCCTTCTGGCTTCCATGACCCCTGATGATAAATTGGCCATTAATTTTATTGAGAGTTATCCATATGTAACTAGTCACTTCTCTGTTGCTTCTTTCAAGATTCTCCTTCTGTCCTTGGTTTACAAAAGTTTAAAAATAAGTTGAGGCCGGGCGCGGTGGCTTAAGCCTGTAATCGCAGCACTTTGGGAGGCCGAGACGGGCGGATCACGAGGTCAGGAGATCGAGACCATCCTGGCTAACAAGGTGAAACCCCGTCTCTACTAAAAAATACAAAAAACTAACCGGGCGAGGTGGCGGGCGCCTGTAGTCCCAGCTACTCGGGAGGCTGAGGCAGGAGAATGGCATGAACCCGGGAGGCGGAGCTTGCAGTGAGCAGAGATCCGGCCACTGCACTCCAGCCTGGGCCACAGAGCAAGACTCCGTCTCAAAACAAAACAAAACAAAAAAAAAACAAAAATAAGTTGATACTGTGTAGTATGGGTTTTCTTGAGTTTCTCCTGCTTGGAGTTAATTGAACTTGTTGAATTTTTAGATTCTTAGATTTATTTATTTTATTAAATTTGGGATGTGTTAGTCATTGTTTTACAAATGTTCTTTTCTGTGTGTCTCTTTGCCCCTGTATGTGCCTGCATGTATATATCTCTGTGTATCTGATGTGGATCTCTGTGAATGCAGCTGTGTTATCTACCATGGGCCTCTGTGTGCGTCTCTGCACACCTCTCTGCCTGCCTTGGCATGCCTGTGTCTGCTTGTGTCTGTGTGTGTGTGTGTGTCTCTCTCCCTCACTCTCTCCCAACCTTTTTCGAGACCTTCAAATGAAAGTAGTGATCTGCTTTGTGGTATTCTACAAGTCTCTTAGGATCTGTTCATTTTTCTTCTTTGTTCTTCTTCTTATAGTGGATAGTTTTAGTTGCCTTATTTTCATGTCTGTTTATTATCCTTCTGCAAGTTTATATCTGCTGTTGAACCCCTCTTGTAAAATTTTCATTTCAGTTAATGTGCTTTTCAGCTCCAGAATTTATATCTGGTTCATTTTTATAATTTTGATCCTTTTTACTGATACATTTTGTTCATACATCATTTTTTAAATTTACTCTACGCATGGTTTTCATTAGCTTTTAGAGCATATTTAAGGCAGTGGATTTAAAGTCTTTGTCTAAAAATTGCAACATCTTAGGTTCCTCGGGATAGTTTTGGTAGATTAATTTTTTTTTCTTCAAATGGGCCATATTTCCCTGATTTTTTTTGTATGCTATGTCTCTTTCTGTTAACAATTAGACATTTGATTATTCTTATATAATATCTCTGTAAATAAGATTCTTTCCCCTTCCCCAAAGGTCACTGTTCTTGGTTTTTGTAGTATGCAGTCATTCGTTTATTGACTTCTCAAATTAATTTTGCAAAGATTGTTTGTGTCATGCATGGTCACTAAACTCTCTGTTTATTTAGATAGTTTTTAGTTATTTTTTTTTTTATTGATAGGGTTTCCCTTGAACACCAGAAACTGGTGAAAAAGAAAATTTTCCCATCTTTGCAGGTTGGCCTTCTGCTGAGGAATTACTGCAACATTTAGTCAAAGTGTTTACAACCCTGCTTTAGCCTTTACTTCGTGCTTGAACTCAACATAGAGATCAGCTAATGGTGAAAGTTTAAGGATACCTCAAGGTTCTTTCCTGCCCACACCCTGCATTGGATATGTTAAGCTATCTAAATTCTCATGTATGAATTCCCTAATCCCCTAAATAAACTCTTTCCCCAGCTTTTCTTCCCAGGATATCTCTTAAATGTCTCAACTGAATCTTTTGTCCTGAGGAACTGAGATGTTTGTTCACATTACCATGCATTAAAGCAGTACTTACTGCTTTTCCATCCAGAGTGAGTTGAGTTAGGCAAAACAGAGCTGAGCACCTTGCATAGAGTTTTCTTCAGGTAGCTCCCCGACAATTTAGAACTAACAAGCACAGTAGTTTATGAATAAGGTTTCCCCTGCTTCCTCTTGAACTAGTTATCAGGGTCATACACTGGGGACATAGAAGGCTGTCTTCAAGAATGCTTCCAAGCTATGGAAAGGTGAGGGTAAGTAAAATGTCACAAAATTTTCCTACCTTTTTAAAGTTGTTTCTCTATTTTTTAGATCAGCTTGGTGGCTCTAAACCATTGACTCTTTTCCAGAGTTCTGACAAAGTTAGTTCTGGAAAGTTAAGTTCATCAAAGCTAGTTTCTTTGATGTTTCTGTGAAGGGATTATAGACATTGAATCGATCTTATTGACTGTTTTGCTTACATCACTCAGTCTTTTAACTGTGTTTAAGCTTTTCACATTTAAAGTGTGTATTGATGTGGTTGGATTGATATCTATAGTTTATCTAGTTGTTTTATATTCAATTTTTTTCATCTGTTTGCCTCTTTAAGTCAAATTGAGTAAGTCATATAGTTCAGTTTTAATTCTTCTGTTGACTATTTTTACTTTTTAAAAATTTAGTGTTTTCTCTAAGGCTAATAATGTGCATTTGAAAATAATCTCAGTATGTTACTGTTATGGTTAATACTGAGTGCCAACTTGATTGGACTGAAGGATGCAAAGTATTGTTCCTGGGTGTGTCTGTGAGGGTGTTGCCAAAGGAGATTAACATTTGAGTCACTTGACTGGGAGAGGCAGACCCACCCTCAATCCAGGTGGACACTCTCTAATCATCTGCTAGCACAGCCAGAATAAAAAGCAAGCAGAGAAACGTAGAAAGATCAGACTGGCCTAGCCTCCCAGCCTACATCTTTCTCCTGTGCCAGATGCTTCATACCCTCAAACATTGGACTATAGGTTCTTTGACTTTGGAACTTGGACTGGCTTCCTTGCTCCTCAGCTTGCAGACAGCTTATTGTGGAACCTTGTAATCATGTGAGTTAATACTCCTTAATAAACTCCCTTTTATATACACATCTGTCCTATTAGTTCTATACCTCTAGATAACTCTGACTAATACAGACATTGGTGCCAGTAGAGTGAGGTGCTGCTGAAAAAATACCTGAAAATGTGGAAGTGACTTGAACTGGGTAACAGGCAGAGGATAGAACAGTTTGGAGTGCTCAGAAGAAGACAGGAAAATGTGGGAAAGTTTGGGACTCCATGGAGATTTGTTGAATGGCTTTGACCAAAATGCTGCTAAAGATATGGACAATGAAATACAGGCTGAGGTGGGAACTGGAACAATGGTGGCTTTTGTTATGTTTTAGTAAAGAGACTGGAGGCATTTTGCCCCTGCCCTAGAGATTTGAGGAACTTCGATCTTGAGGAAGATAATTTAGGGTGTCTGGTGGAAGAAATTTCTAAGCAACAAAGCATTCAAGAGGTGACCTGGGTGCTATTAAAAGTATTCAGTTTGGGGCCGGGCTTGGGGAGACTGGCGGATCACGAGGTCAGGAGATCGAGACCATCCTGGCTAACACAGTGAAACCCTGTCTCTACTAAAAAATACAAAAAGCTAGCCGTGCGAGGTGGTGGGCGCCTGTAGTCCCAGCTACTCGGGAGGCTAAGGCAGGAGAATGGGTAAACTCGGGAGGCGGAGCTTGCAGTGAGCTGAGATCCGGCCACTGCACTCCAGCCCAGGCGACAGAGCGAGACTCTGTCTCAAAAAAAAAATAAAAATAAAAAAATAAATAAAATAAAAAAAAAATTCAGTTTTATAAGGGAAGCAGAGTATAAAAGTTCAAAAAAATTTGCAGCCTGACAATGCAATAGAAACGAAAATCCTATTTTCTGAGGAGAAATTCAAGCCAGCTGCAGAAATTTGCATAAGTAATGAGGAGCCCAGTGTGAATCCCCAAGAAAATGTGGAAAATGTCTCCAGGGCGTGTCAGAGACTTTTGTGGCAATCCCTCCCATCACAGGCCTGGAGACCTAGGAGAAAGAAAACGTTTTGTGTGCCGAGTCCAGAGTCCGCATGCTGTGTGCAGTCTAGGGACTTGGTGCCCTGCTTCCCAGCCACTCCAGCCATGGCTGAAAGGGGGCAGCATGGAGCTCAGGCCACGGCCTTAGAGGGCGCGAGCCACAAACCTTGGCAGCTTCTACATAGTGTTGAGCCTTCCAGTGCACAGAAGTCAAGAATTTGGTTTGGGAACCTCTGCCTAGATTTCAGAGGATGTATGGAAATGCCTGGATGCCCAGGCTGATGTTTACTGCAGGGGAAGGGCCCTCATGGTGAAACTCTGCTAGAGCAGTGTGGAAGGAAAATGTGGCTTCGGAGCTCCCAATCAGAATCCCTACTGGAACAATGGCTACTGGAGCCCTGAGAAGAGGGTCACTGTCCTCCAGAGGTCAGAATGGTAGATCCACTGACAGTCTGCACTGTGCACTTGGAAAAGCTAAAGACACTCAATGCCAACTGGTGAAAGCAGCTGGGAGGGAGGATATACCCTGTTAAACCACAGGGGCAGAGTTGTCAAAAACCATGGAACCCACCTTTTGCATCAGTTTGACCTGGATGTGAGACATGGATCCAAAGGAGATCATTTTGGAGAGAGGCAGACTTAAGATTTGACTGCCACACTGGATTTCAGACTTACGTAGGGCCTGTTGCCCTTTGTTTTGGCCATTTCTCCTATTTGGAATGGCTATATTTACCCACTGGGTGTACCCCCATTATATCTAGAAAATAACTAACTTGTCTTTGATTTTACAGACTCATAGGCAGAGGGGACTTAGGCTGAAATGAGTTAATACTTTGGGGGGCTGTTGGGAAGACATGACTGATTTTAAAATGTGAGGACATGAGATTTGGGAAGGGCCACAGGTGGAATGATATGGTTTGACTGTGTCCCCACCCAATCTCATCTTGAATTCCCATGTGTTGTGGGAGGGTCCTGGTGGGAGGTAATTGAATCTTTCCTGTACTCTTCTCGTGATAGTGAATAAGTCCCATGAGATCTGATGGTTCTGTAAGGGGGAGTTTTCCTGTATAAACTCTCTTTGCCACCGTCCACGTAAGTTGTGACTTGCTCCTCCTTGCCTTCCACCATGATTGTGAGGCTTCCCCAGCCAGGTGGAACTGTAAGTCCATTAAATCTCTTTCTTTTGTAAATGGCCCAGTCTCGGATATGTCTTTAGCAGTGGTGTAAAAACAGACAAATACCGTTACCATCATTAAATCAAGGAGGGCTATTGTCATGTCAGGTCTACTCGGTGTGCTGCTAAGGTCCTTCCCACTCATCAGGGTGATCTGAGAGATGAGCCAGTGGATGCAGAGCCACTGTGGCTGAGAATTGTTCTGGAGGTTAGCAAGCAGGAGATGAAAGTGGAGAAGAAAACCATGTCCAGGGGTTGAGCACCTCCAGCTAAAGAAGGCCAGGCATAAAGGTATCTTACCACAAGGAAACCTATTTAAGTCACTGCAATAAAGTATGTTACCAGCAGTGAATCCATACAGGTCTGTAGCAACTTGATTCTTGCCCTCTCAGAGAAAATAATTCTGTTGAGGGGCATAAGACAGAGTGAGAGACTGAGGCAAGTTTTAGAGTAGGTGTGAAAGCTTATTAAAAAGTTTTAGAGCAAGAGCGAGAGAAAGCAAAGTATGCTTGGAAGACAACCAAGCAGGTGATGTGAGAGATCAAGGCTCCATCAGACCCTTGACTTAGGGGTTTTATATATTGGCATGGTTCTGGGGTTTGTGTTTCTTCTCCCTTGATTCATCCCTTGGAGTAGGCTGTCTGCGTGGGTGGTGGCCTGTCAGCACCTGAGAGGGGCCACATGCGCAGCATGTTTATTGAAGTTGTGCACATACTCATTGAAGCATTTTCCCCTTATCAGTCAAGCATTACTAGAGAAAGGTCATATACCAGTTAAGCTCTGCCATTTTGTCTCTTAGTGCGCATGCTTGAGCCCACTCACCTAGCTTGCGAAATCTTATCGGGAAGCTGCTGATCATCAGCAGCAGTGTCAGGTGTTTTCTATCTATCCGGAGACTACTCTTCCCTGGCACTAACTGAGGCCAATTGTTATTTAGAGAGACAGTTTAACAACCACCTGACCATCAGCTGGTACTCACCTGATGTTCCTGAGAGGGGTCCCTCTCTTGTCCTGCTCATGGATGCCTAGCTACTACTATAACAAGTACACCTTTAAACAATGTTATACTACTTCATGTGTAACAAAGGACCACTTAATATTATTTTTCTAATTCTTCCTATCAATCCCTGCTGCCATCATTGTCATTCATTTAAACATTATTTTATAATTTAGTAGTTTTTTTGGGAGAAATTGAGGTAACACTATTTTTTTTATATTTGCAGTGTTTTGTACTTCTTTCTCTAGATTGGGATTTTGACCTGTACCGTGTTTCTTCACATTAAGCCTTCTTGTAGATAAAATGGCAATTAACTTTTCATTTGTATCTTTCTGAGAGTCTTTATTTCTTTTCTTTAAATCGTTTTTCTTCTTCTGAATTTATTGAAGTACAATTTAGGTACATTAAACTACATGTATTTCAAGTGTACAACTGAATAACTTTTGGCATGCCTTTTTTTTTGGTAAAACCATTCCTATACTCTTGTCTTTTTAAACATTTTATAGCTTTCCCTTTCATCCTTTTAAAAATTTATTTGCAATTATTTTGTTAAAAAAAAAAGTGTTTATTCTATAGAATTTCCCACATGCTTTCTTCTGTTGTTTCTAGTATTACTGTGGTATTTAAAATGTTCCTTTGTTTTCTGTCTTTCATTAAAAAAGAGTTAAATTTAAATGCTTAGTCTGATTCAGTTTTAGAATTTTTAGTGATTGGGCAAAGCTGCCTCATAGATAGATTAGTTTCTTTCATGGGTAATTCCTTTTTTTTTTTTTTTGAGTTGGAATCTTGCTCTGTCACCGAAGCTAGAGTAGTCGCTCGATCTCCGCTCACTGCAAGCTCTGCCTCCCTGGTTGATGCCATTCATTCTCCTGCCTCAGTCTCCCAAGCAGCTGGGACTACAGGCACCCGCCACCACACCCAGCTAATTTTTTTTTTGTTTTATTTTTAATAGAGATGGGGTTTCACCATGTTAGCCAGGATGGTCTCTGTCTCCTGACCTCGTGATCCTCCCGCCTTAGCCTCCTAAAGTGCTGGGATTACAGGTGTAAGCCACTGTGCCTGGCCAGGTAATTCCTTTTTTACACATGAGCCTTGTCCTTCAGTTGGCATTCTTTGTTTGGTTAATCTTTATTCTAGGTGTGGACTTGAGGAAAGATAGCATTTTTCTTTCAGAAGTTCAAAATTATCACTTTATTTTTTAAAATTTGCTTAGTTTTTGATAAGAAATCTGATATAAACTTTATCATTATTTTTCTTTAGGGAATATATCAAATTTCCTCTCATAGTTTTTAAGATATTTATCTTCACCTGTACTTTTCAACAATTTAAATATAATATACCTAGATTTTTGTTCTGTTTTAAGGTGTGTGTGTGTGTGTGTGTGTGTGTGTGTGTGTGTGTGTGTGTGTGTTCATTTTAAAGTTTGGTGCTTTTCAATTTCGGATCTGTAGTTCATGTCTGTCACGAATTTTGGAAAGTTAAA
The DNA here is from genome assembly GCF_047675955.1 of Chlorocebus sabaeus. Taxonomy (NCBI): domain Eukaryota; kingdom Metazoa; phylum Chordata; class Mammalia; order Primates; family Cercopithecidae; genus Chlorocebus; species Chlorocebus sabaeus. The sequence goes on from NC_132911.1 coordinate 117,434,218, forward strand.
ATTCTTATTCAAATATTTATTCTGCCCTATTGTGTCTCTTAATATTACATCACAGTTCTCAGGTACTCTGTGATATGATGCATTTACTTTTTCTTTGTTTTTCTTCTTTGCCTCTCTGTGTAATATCCATTGACGTCTCTTTAAGCTCTTTGATTTCCTTGACTGTATTATGTGATTTTTTTCCATTTCTGTTACTGTGGGGTTTTTTTGTTGTTGTTCATTTCTAGCATCCTCATTTTATTTTCTTGACAGTTTTCCTCTTTCTGCAGAAATTACCTTTTTGAGCCTTCATGTTATCTGTCTTTTCCATTAGAACCTTTAATACATCAAGCATAGCTATATGAAATGTGCTATCTGATAATTCCAACAACTTTGTAATATTTGAAGCTAATTCTCATGGCTGCTTCTCTCTAGAGACTTTTAGAAAATATTTTTGTGCTTCATATTCGTATTGTTGGACAGCCTGAATAGAACAATAATACTGAGATAAATGCTCTTTAAAATTCTCAGGTGTCTTTAATGTGTTGGTTAATGTTAATTTAGTCAGGTGTTAAGCTGATTTTAAAATTCTTATTTCTAAGGTTAACCTCAGTGTATCAGAGGCTTCAGATATTTCTAGATTTAGCTTGTACTTAATGAGGGAACAGATTTACTGGAGAGTTTTTCTGAATATCTGACCACAGTGTGTTTTCACGCTGCTGATAAAGATATACCCGAGACTGGGCAATTTACAAAAGAAAGAGGTTCATTGGACTTACAGTTCCACATGGCTGGGGAGGCCTCACAATCATGGAGGAAGGTGAAAGGCACATCTCACATGACAGCAGACAAGAAAAGAAGCTCGTACAGGGAAACTCCCATTTTTAAAACCATCAGATCTCATGAGACTCATTCACTATCATGAGAAGAGCTCAGAAAAGACCCACCTCCATAGTTCAATCACATCCCACTTGTTTCCACCCCGACCCCTCCTAAATCTCATGTCCTCACATTTCAAAACCAATCATGCCTTCACAATAGGACCCCAAAGTCTTAACTCATTTCAGTATTAACTCAAAAGTCCACAGTCCAACATCTTATTTGAGACAAGGCTGGTCCCTTCTGCCTATGAGCCTGTAAAATCAAAAACAAGCTAGTTACTTCGTAGATACAATGTGAGCATAGGTATTGGGTAAATACAGCTATTCCAAATGGGAGAAGTTGGCCAAAACATAGGGGCTACAAGCCCATGCAAGTTCAAAATCCAGCAGGGCAGTCAAATCTTAAAGCTCAAAAATGATCTCTGACTCCATATCTCACATTCAGGTCAAACTGATGCAAAAGGTGGGATCTCATGGTCTTGGGCAGCACCACCCCTATGGTTTGCAGGTACAGCCTCCCTCCCAGCTGCTTTTGCTGATTGGCGTTGAGTGTGTTGGCTTTTCCAGGCACATGGTGCAAGCTGTCAGTGTATCTACCATTCTGGGCTCTGGAGGATGGTGGCCCTCTTCTCAAAGCTCCACTAGGCGATGTCCCAGTAGGGACTCTGTGTGGGGACTTTGACCCCACATTTTCTTCCATACCATCCTAGCAGAGGATCTCCATGAGAGCCCACCCCACCCCTTCAGCAAACTTCTGTCTGGGCATCCAGGAGTTTCCAAACATCCTCAGAAATATAAGTGGAGGTTCCCAAACTTAAATTCTTGACTTTTGTACACTCGCAAGCTCAACACCACATGGAAGCTGCCAAGCCTCGAAGCTTGCACCCTCTGAAGCCACGGTGTGAGCTGTACCTTTTCCCCTTTCAGAGCTGGAGCAACTGGGAAATGGGGCGCTAAGTTCCTAGGCTGCACACAGCAGGAGGACTCTGGGCCTGGCCAAGGAAACTACTTTTTCCTCTTAGCCCTCCAGGCCTGTGATGGGAGGGGCTGCCATGAAGACCCCTGACAGGTCCTGGAGACATTTTCCCCATTGTCTTGGGGATTAACATTTGGTCCCATTTTACTTATGCACGTTTCTGCAGGGGGCTTGAATTTCTCCTTAGAAAATGGGATTTTCTTTTCTATTGCATTGTCAGGCTGCAGTTTTTTTGAACTTTTATGCTCTGCTTCCATTATAAAATTGAACATCTTAATAGCACCCAAGTCAGTTCTTGAATGCTTTGCTTCTTAGAAATTTCTTTTGCCAGATACCCTAAATTATCTTCCTCAAGATCAAAGTTCCACAACTCTGTAGGGCAGGGAGACAAAATGCCTCCAGTCTCTTTACTAAAACATAACAAGAGTCACCTTTTCTCCAGTTCCTAACAAGCTCCTCATTTCCATCTGAGATCACCTCAGCCTGTACATTGTCCATATCTTTATCAGCATTTTGGTCAAAGCCACTCTACAAGTCTCTAGGGAGTTCAAACTTTCCCACATTTTTCTGTCTTCTTCTGAGTCCTCCAAAATGTTCCATCCTCTGCTTGCTACCTATTCCTAAAGTCGCTTCCACATTGTTGGGCATCTTTTTAGCAGCACCCCACTCTTGATACCAATTTACTGTATTAGTTCATTTTCATGCTGCTGATAAAGGCATACCCGAGACTGGGCGATTTACAAAAGAGAGAGGTTTATTGGACCTTCAGTTCCATGTAGCTGGGGAGGCCTCACAATCATGGTAGCAGGTATAAGGCACGTCTCACATGGCTGCAGACAAGAGAATAGAGCTTGCACAGGGAAACTCCTGTTTTTCAAAACCATCAGTTATCATGATCCTTATTCACAATCACGAGTACATGGAAGGAAAGACCTGACCCCATAATTCAATCACCTCCCACTGGATTCCTTCCATGATACATGGAAATTGTGGGAGTTACAATTTAAGATGAGATTGGGTGGGGACACAGCCAAACGATATCAGACTTACTTTGTTTAAGATCTATTTGCTTGACTTAGGGTCTTTTTTCTGTATGTTAACCCCTAGAGAAAACTCTCTTTTTTTAAAAAAACTGTTTTTCCCAGTTTTTTTATACTGTTGTTTTTACTCATATATGTTAATATAATAGCGTTTTGGAGGGTGGGCAATGGGAGCATTATCTGATTAAACTGACTGAGCCTCAGTCTTTGATGTACTGTGAACCTGACCGAGTCTTGGGCATTGAAAAAGCTTATCCCTTTCTAAATATAATACTAAAGCTAACATCTATGCCTAAATTGTAGGGTTTTCTTAGTGTTTTTCTTTCTATTTATACTCTTCCAGGAACAGTGGATTTCCACCAATACCTTTAGGTTACAATTTTGTTTTTCAGTTTTTCCTCTTACAGATTAAAGCTTTTGTTACAGAAGGAAAATGGGAATGATGAGACTGGGTGAGGTATTAGCATGGCGGCTTGCTGCCCTACCACTACCACGGAGAAGCTTTCTCAGGGTTTTTCTTGATCTTCTTGTTAGTGCCTGCTGGAATTTTAGCAGGAAAAGCCCATAAGAGGGTATCAATCTACATACCTCTGAATCTCCTATGGGTTTTACATGCGCATTTTAGATGACACTTTACACTTAGCAATTTGATAAAAATATGTAAGTTGAATCACTTTACTGGCTTATATAGCACTTGTCAATTTCTTTCCCAGTAACCAATGCCTCAATCCTCTTTCTCCCTTTAGTCACCTGTTTCCTTCCAGATTTTAGATCAGTTGTTTGCCCTGAAACCTCAATGCCCTAACGCAAAGTGACTAATTTGTAGTTTTCCAGCTTGTTCCTGCTATCAGCATATAAGTAACACTTTCCAAGTCAAACATCTGTGGGTTAAAACTGAAAGTCTCCTCTGGAATCATTTTGAACATAAGTGTTATAGCAAGCTATTAATAATAATCTAATATGTAGTAGAGTTGAAAATATTTAACATTTAGAATCCACCCAGTTGGTTCAAGTTTCAACTCTTACATATTCATGTACCACTAGGTAGATAACTTGAACTCTGATGGGCACAAAAAGGAAATCGATACTAATCCTTACTTGGCAAATAATGCAGTAGAGCTATTGTAAGGCTTAAATGACAATGAAGAATATAAATAATCTGTCAGAATAAAGGCACTCATTTGTTGCTTTTTTTTCTTGCTATGGCAACATTTTACATTTGAATTGTTTGTTTATATTCCTGTTCCTTACTAAATACTGAATTCTCTGAAAGTAAATGCATTTTCTTGTTTAGATTAGAATAAATAGCACCTTGTACAGTGCTTGGGACATAACAATTCTTGCTGAAAAAATAATTTCATGCATGCATCAAGATGAGTTGAAATCTAATCAGTACATGGTGCTTAGGAAAATGTTTACCAGATGAATTTTAAGAATGAAACATCTCCTGCAAGAAGGTTATAACATTAAATAGTCAAAAAAGTCATACATAGAAAGGAGAGCCATCACCACTCAGAGATAACATTTCCTACCTTGAAGTCTTTGGGAGGTGATAGGTATAGATTAAAGGTTTTTCTGTTATATAACCTTAGTTTTTATCCTGATTTTTTTCTTACTGGCTATGTGAATTTGGGCATATTACTTAACATCTTTGTGTCTTTAATTTTTTCTGTCTCTACCTTACAGCATTTTGAGAATTAAAAATAATGTATGTGAAGGTTCTGGTGCACAGTAATATTTAATAATGCAAGTTAATTTTAGTTCTGACATAAGATCTCTTTCTGAGAAAACAGTATTATTTTAGTAGAAAGGACTTTACATAGTTTTTTTTTTTTGAGTACTATATGAACAAAAGGACCTCTCTAAATTCAGAAAGTAGAAAAGCTACATGTGTTGACCCATAGAAAATTGGTTCTATGGAGAATTTGAATTCTATTCAAATCATAATGTTTCTTCCGCTAACAGTCAAGGTGTTAGAACAATTATGTTGAAAAATTATAACTTAGCGAGTTTTGAAAAATAGAAATAAATATGCTTGTTTTTAGCTCTGTAAATTTTAAAGATTAGTATCGAACAGAATTATATACAGCACCTCTTCCAAGAAACTCCGTTATCTTAGGCACTCTCTTCTATCCAGGAGCTTGAAATCTGTATCAGAAAATCTCTCAAGATGATTTTCATCTCTCTTCTTTAATAATTAAAAAGAATGCACAGCACTTTTAGTGATTCTATGGGAATACTAATGTTAGTTGGAATTGGAATAGGATCAACAATTATGTCACATGTTATTTCTATTTCTGTTGTATTATTTTACCAGGTTATTTTTAAAACTTCATCTAATTTCTTTTAAGCTCCACTTCTGTGGGCATGGTAGTTTCAATCTACAATGATGAAATTATTGGTTCAGATTTATTATATGCTTCTAATTATGAAGCCAAAAGTAATTCAGCTAGTCAGATCTATACACTGGAATTTATTAGTTAAATTTTTGTCAACTGAAGAACATGAAAAACCATCAAAATAGTCACTTTTAAAAAATGAGAGTGGGATTGGAAGAAATAATTTGACATTATTGAATCTTTATAGCATCACGCTATGAAGCAGAGTCCAGATATTGGGACTGGTCCATTGCATGCCCCTGACAGAAATACTATTAGCGCTTCTAGGAAAAAAAATATATTTCTATTTTTTCATGAAAGATATCCATTTATCTAATAACTGACAGTTAAAATACTTATATGAAAATGTGAATTGTTTTAATTTGATAATAAATTTCTTTCTGGATATTTTATAGACAATTGTCCTCTAATCATTAAAAACTTTTTTTTCCTAGATTTCAGTATGATATAACTTGTAAGAATATTTTTCTGGAGTTTATATTCAAAATAATTTATTAAAACTGTTTTTCCTTAAACATTTGTCACTGTTCCTTGAATAATTTTGAGTTCTTATCCATGTTTTTATTTTTGTTTAAATAGTAAAACACATACGTTTGAAAAGGTAATATAAACAGATGCAATTTATAGAAAGGAAGAAAAATAATTAGTAAACATAACTTGCTTAAACACTTATAGATTGCAGAGTGCTTTCTCTTTACCTATTCTACATAATTCTTGAGACATTCCAGGGGTGGATAAATAACTCATTCAAGATCACATAATTAAGAAGTGGAAGAACTATGACTCATTGTAGGACTGGACTCAAATCTTATGCTTTCTTCACTATATATATCATTGATGCCTATCATAACTCTTCACATTTTTTCTGTGTCTTGCGTTGTACAATACAATTAACCTTGCATTAATAATGCAAATATATTTAACTTTTGGCTTAACTTTGGCATTCAAAATTTTAAGTTTTTCTTTGCTCTCATATTGCTACATGCTCTTTTTCCTTCCTTAACTATCTTGGCAAACTGGCATCCTTCACAATATTAAAATAGTTTCCATGCTATTTTTCTCTAAATCATCAAGGCAACTTAAATTAAAATTCTAACTTTCAAAATATTTGAACAGAATTTTGTTCATTAAGATCTTTTTTTCTTAAACACTGATTTATGTAGAACATTAATTATTATGTTGCTTATTTTAATGCAGAACAACTACTATAAAAATCCTTTCATTGATAGTGTATTCTTACAATTTTGCATACATAAATATTGTCTCTTCTTCAGTCCTTCCTTCTTCACTTCACTTTTCTTTTTAGTTAAACAATGTGATGTCCATGCTTTCATGCAGTCTGTGTTCTGAATCACATTTCCTAGAATAGGCACCTAATAGGCCAATCACATAAAATGTCATATTGTTAGAGTGAGGAAATATGGATTCCTACTCTGTGGCAAGAAATAAATTTTGTAAGGAGAAAATTGTAGTGCCTCAGTGGAAAATTATACATCTTCTACAAATAATGATGTCTGAAACCCCTTGTTCCTTTTTTTTTTTTTTTTTTTTTTTGTAAGTGTTTCTGACATTCAAATTTGATTAGATTCTGATTTACTTGGCAAAGAATTTAGTAGGGACAATTTGGTTCTTTTACATAACTTTTACATGAAGACCCTGATTTCAGTTAAAAAGCCAGCATAGAACTCAACCAGACAGCATGGCCACAACTCTAATGCCCTCTTTGTTTTCTCTTCTTGTTTAGGACTACAGGAAAATATGTATTTTTATTAATAGATGATGATGATAGCAAACATTTTGTTAGGTTTAGTAAAACTCAAAATTTGCTTGATATTGTTATATGCTACATTAACAAGTTTACCTTAAAAGATATCTGGCGTAGTTTCAGGGTGATATTTGAAAATCTAATGGGCTACTCTCATTTTACTCATGAAGGCATTGTTCTCACCCTCAGAAATGATTCTTTAAAAGAAACATATGTTTAACAATTATTTTAGTAAAGAATGACACTTAAATGTCTGAGGGAGGAAAGAAGAGATCGAAGTGGAGAAGAAGTAGAGACAAATGTACTCTGTTGTTAAATAAGAGCCTCAGTTGTGAAATTTATTTGAAAATTTGAAAAGGATAGAAAGTCTAAAGAGGAGTTAATTAAAATAAATATAAACATGAGTGACTAATTGTTATCATTTTCTCCTTGTACTGACTTGATCTCACTTTAATCCTCATGGTCTAATTATAAAATAACGGTCAGCTTTAGCAATTACATTGCCAGAGCTAATCTATCAATGACATTTAAATATACCAAGGGATCTGGAAGGATTTTGTTTTTGTAAAATATAGATTTGTGCTTCACTTTTAAACCTTAAGCATAAATTGAACATTGACCCGACTAATTTTCTAGTTGGGAGCTTAGTTTTCATATTCCCGCAGTGTTACCTAGGATACCAGGCCCTTGCTACATTTAGACACCTGCGTAATTTTTTATGTACATTATATCAGGTCATTTGTGATGCAAATAAAGAAAATAATCTAACCAAGTAAGATTCTAATAAAATGAAGGTTGCAAGTAATTGGTTTTATCGTTTGTGTGTTTTCACACTACTTAGAAGTATAAAAACTGCCTTTCTTCATTACACATTTTAAATCAACCAATTTTGAATAAAATAATGCTTATTGATCTAGTTTCTAACTTAATCCTATTACCAAAACTCTATGACCAACATTTATGGCTTGTTGTTGACAATGATACTGATAATTATGATGCTAAAAAAGGCAAGTTAATTCTAACTTGTTACAATCAATAATAATTTTTAAATGAAGCATTTTGAATACAATCTGTATAATTATATAATCAGGCAACTCAAATGAATTTCAAATAAAAAATTAAGTATAAAGAAATGTAAATTTTTATGTCCGAAATAGTTACTGTAAAAAGCTATTTAGAGTTTTCTTATTCATCTACCTGGACAGATTATTTTTAAGGATCTTTATTTTAGCAAATCATACCATGATTTAATTAAATAGTAAGTCTTGTGAATTCCATCTCAAGGACATATTTACACTTTCTAAACATCAAATCTAAGTTGCAGACAACTCCTTTTGTGGACTATTTCAGTAGGCTTTTAAAGGATATTAGTACTTCCATTCTCCTATAATCCATTTCCACATTGTAGCCAAAGTGATCTTTTTAAAACGAAAATAAGTAGAATACATCACTCATCTGTTTAATTGTCTAAATGTTTCTTATTGCTTTTAATATGAAACCTCAACTCCGTATATTGGCTTACAGAATCATACTTGATCTGTTCCTGACTATTTGTCTGAATGTATCATTTACTATGTTCCATCTCATTTACTATTTGTCAGCTACACTGGCTGTTGAATGGTTCCTGTAACAGCCGGCTTTCATCAGAGATTGGGTTATTTTCAGTAGTCGTATTGTCTGTCTCGAATTTTTTCTCTCCTAGACATTTTGCAACTAAAACTATATTAATTATCTATTTCTTCATAAAATTAATCCCAACACTCTGCAGCATAAAATGACACACCGTGATCATCTCACAGTTTCTGTGGGTCAGAAATCTGGGTGCAGCTTTGCTGGTTCTCTAACAAGACTATGGCCAAGATGACATACAGATCAGTAATCTCATCTAACGGGTTGACTAGGGAAGGATCTGCTTCAAGTCTCACTTGTTTGTTGGCAGGATTCAATTTCTGCAGGCCGTTGGACTTAAGGACTGTTGGTTCAGGCTGCCCTCAGTTTCATGCCACATTGGATTTTTCATCAAGGCAGTTTGCCTCATCTAAGCATACAATCCAGGAAGGCAATAAACTCTTCTAGCTGGCTAGAAATCACTGTCTTTGTACTTCAGTCACAGAAGTGGCATACAATCACCTTTGCCATATTCTCTTGACTAGAAGAAAATAACACACTCACAGGAAGGTGTAATTACACAAGGGTATGAATACCAGCAGTTGGGGATTATTGGAGGCTATTTTAGAGGTTGGCCTCCCACATTACATACTATCTTTTAAAATTCACTTGCTTTGAAATACCTTTATATGTATCCTCTCAATCAAACATTGCTACTCTCTTATGCTTCAATATGTTGCTCTATTTTAATCCTTGGTAGAACACTTTGCACATTTTCTTTTTTTTTCTTTTTTTTTTTTTTTTTTGCCATGATCTCTACAGGACTTTAAAGCACACAAAATTGTGAATCTCATATGCTGTGTATGCTAGTGTTTTCTCAGTGACCATACAGTGTTTGGCACATATTTGGCACTAAATAAATATTAGTTGAATAAATTGAATAGGTTTCATTACGAATAAATGCTATATAGAATTGCCTTGAAGTACCTTTCTACATATCCTCTCAATCAAAAGTTGCTACTCAGTTGTGCTTCAGTATATTGCCCTTTTAATCCTTGATTGAACACTTCACACATTTTAATATTTTTGTTTTTCCCCCATGTTCTCTACAAGATTTCAAAGTACATGAAACTATGAGTCTTATCTGCTGCTTATCCTGGTGTTTTCTCAGTGGCCATACATAGGATTTATCGAGAAGAAATGCTATACAGGATTGTGAGGAGATATTTTATAGCCCATTTTCAACTTAGCAACATTTCAATCTGTAAGATCTTTAGAAGTAATGAATCAAAGCAGTGGTTCTCATCTGAAATTACACTTCTATGTAATTATTGAGAGATCTTATTTTTGCTTCATTCATTAATCCACTCTTCCATCTACCTATTTATTAAAATAATGAGAGATGGTCATTCTTGGCAATCTGCTAAATAATGTGGATATGATGGTTTACAGTCTGGTAGCAGTCAGGCAAATAACTATTCATATAATAGTGAAAGTAGTTGAATGACCAAGTGGGGTAAATACTACGAAGGAAAACTTTTACATTCAAGGAGAAAATGACAATAGTGGTATTTGACCTCGTGGGGGGAGAACTTTCATGTGGACATACCATGTTAATTGTTACTTGAAGAATAATTAGGCATCAATTTGTAAGGAGATAGAGGATTTAGGGCATTCAAAATAATGTCTGAAGAAGCTCTGAGATGAATGGAGCTTTGTCTCCTAAAAGAACTGGCTAGATCAGAGGATGAAGAGGGAGGATATTATTTTACAAGAGCAGGCTGAAAAGACACTCATGTCAGATCTTACGGAATTTTTATTGGAAATCATAAGAATATTGGTCCCTATTCTAATAATGAAAAAAGTCAACTAAAGGCTCTAATGCTGTTATTATACAATTAGATGTGCATTTAGAAATGCTCACCCTGGAAAAGGTGGGGAGAATAAATAACAGGGGAGGGCTGGATTACAGGAATGCAGGGATATGATTGGATGGTATCTTTACTGTTTTACAAGAAATAGTCTCTCATGGGGATGGTAGCAGTGTTGAGTTATATGGATTTATGAGGCACAATTGGATGGCTATCATTTTTCAGCCATTGTGCTATAATGAACACAATCATTTATCTTTAAAATATTCCCTTGAGATTATTACAATCATCCTATATAAAACAGGAGATGGAGACAAAGAAAGCTTCACTAAATTGCCTAAGTCTCACAATGGTTGTGATGTGCAGTGCATGAGGCATGGACACAAACACACATATATACACACAAGTGCATGAATTATATGATGCAAGTATAACTTCTTTTTATGAAAAATTTATTGCCAGCATGGTGGCTCACACCTGTCATCATAGCACATTGGGAGGCTAAGGTGTGAGGATTGCTTGAGGCCAAGAGTTTGAGACCAGAGTGGGCAACACAGTGAGACACTATCTCTACCATAATCATCACTACCATAACCATCTCTACCATAAACACCATCTCTACCATAAACACCATCTCTACCATAAACACCATCTCTACCATAAACAAACACACAAAATTAGCTGGGTGTGGTGGCACAGGCCTGTAGTCCCAGCTACTCAGGAGACTGAGGCTGAAGAATCACTAGAGCCCAGGATTCCACGGCTGCAGTGAACTATAATTCTGCCACCGTACTCTAGCCTGGGTTACAGAACGAGACCCTGTTTCTTATAAAAATAAAACAAAATAAAATAAAGAAAAAAATCTATGGAGAAGTGTATCTGTGCCTCACAACCCCATCCTTGCCAGACCCTTCATCATCTTGTGCAGAGACATGATAGTCATGAGTAAAAAGGTTCGGGAAGAAGAATCGCAATCCGATAATATTGTACATTCTTATAAGGGACTTGCAAGTGGAGGACAGAACATATTGAATGAGACATGTCACAAGGGGAGCTTTCTGACTAGGCAAACAGCATTGTTAGGCTAAAATTTATCTAACCTAATTTTCAAATCATCCTGTTGATATCAGCTAGATACATTTTTCTTTCAATAAGTGTATTCATTCTTTCAGAGCAACCTCTCTGTCAAACTACAAAGGGAGCAGAGAGGGCACTGCTGTAACCATCCCTGAAACAAGGAGCCTTTCTCTCTCCGACAGCAGAGTCATGATTTGAGCCAAGTTAACTTTCTCTGTAGCTCTGTCATAACTGTTTTATTCTGCTTTATATTCCAGAGACCATTAAGGGGGAATGTAAGTGTGAAAGATGACTGCCTTAGTATAGCATTCTAAAGTTGTTGAATAGGAGCATCTCTGGTGGGATAAGGGGTTGTAATTATCTACAACTATTTCCCTTGTAAGTTTGAGAATCAAGTAAAAGAAGCAGGTGTCAAGCAATTGGTGTAAAATACCAAATTTATTGCTTTTAGCCTTGATTAAAGATTGCGCATGAAACTAACACAGGAACAGAAAACCAAACACTGCATGTTCTCACTCATAAGTGGGAGATGAACAATGAGAACACATGGACATGGGGAAGGGAACATCACACACTGGAGCCTGTCAGGGGTTGGGGCTGGGGAGAGATAGCATTAGGAGAAATATCTAATGTAGAGGACCAGTTGATGGGTATGTAACAAACCTGCATGTTCTGCACATGTACCCCAGAACTTAAAGTATAATAATAATAATAACAATAATAATAATAAAAGATTGTTCATGAGACCTGTTGTAGGTCTAGTAATAAGAAAATGAGTCTCAGGTGCAGATTTACCTGCAGATAATTCACCTGGAAGGCTGATGTAAAGATGATGACTGGGAAAAGAAGCAGTTGTAACAGAGGTCTCACCAAATTCCTTGAGGAACTCTGAAGTTCAGATAACATTTCCATGATGTGCCATATTGATGCAAGGAGTCAATCTTTTGAACCTATACTGGACCAGTCACTGGGTACAGGATTCTTCCTGAGGACAGGCTGCAGACTTGAGCAAGTTAGGTCTGTTTGGTCAAGGGCCAAATGTTGCCAACAAGTGATAGTTTCAGCTGCTGGGAAAACAGTGCTTTTTGTAAGATTAATCCATTGGCTTTGTATAGTAAGTTCATTTCTTTGGGGAATACGTTCTCTGGGCTTCAGATTGGACTCCTTTTTTTCTGAGAAATCTTATAAAAAGATAGTTAGTAGGATGAACTACAGCCCCTGACATGTAGCTGTTCTCAGGGTTGCAACTTTTTCATATTACCTGGCTTCTCTATTACCTATCTTAGATACTCTTCACCTTTAACCTGCTTCTCTGCTTGCCTACATGAGTCTGGTCACCATACACTTCCTAGGTTGTAGTGGCTGCTTTTACCCATTTATCATCTAAATTAAGTAGGTGAATAACAGGAAACATCCCAGAGGATTACCTACATTACATAAATACCAAATGTTTTCTTTCCAGTCCTATTGAGTAACAGCAGGTCTGCTTCCCTCTGAATGTTAGGCCAGTATAATAACTCCTCTTCTCCCCTCTTGAAACACGACGTGCAAACTATCAAGTGGCAGCTGTGATTTTTACTTTTTTTTTGTTTATTTTTGTTGATTCTTGTAAAATTCTACTTCTGCTAACTAGGAGTTGTATACCTTCTTTCTGGAAGCAGAAAGCAAAAATTCCAAGTGAGACACTAAGAGTGATAGCGAACAACACCATTTTTACAGTCCTTGATTCCCTGACCCATTTATTCTATATATTGTATACCTAGAACTATATACTTATCATTGATGTAAATTGTATACCGCATCCAAAGGAATGACTGCCCATCCTTGTAAGGTGCCATCTCCAAGTTGAAGTCTTAGTTGAACCTTCAAGAGTATGTTTCATTTCCCTTTCAGGTTAGAGATTGCTGCATGTGTGGTTTGTGATGGAATTCATAAACGTCATGTTGATGTGCTCACTAATGCACATCATCTGCTTGGTCCAATGTGGTGTAATGAGGGATCTTACATCAGTGGATCACTACATAAATCTTTAGACAATTATGCTGGTTGTAAGAAAGACAAATCTATGTCTGCAATGAGTTTGTTCTGGTGAAAATAAAGAGTACAATGGTGAAAGAAGTTCAATGTAATCAATTTGCCACCAAGGTAGCTCATTGGTATCTTCTAGATACGGTTTTGTGATAGAGGCTCAGTATTAGATTCTATTAAATACTAAGAAACATCAGTAGCTAGATTAGCTTTAATGAGTGTCCACAACTCTACTGCTGTCATTGTGGGCCAATTTTAACAAGCACTGGGGTTGCTGAAGACAAGCTGATTGATCTGAATTTGTCAAGTTCAAGTTCTGTTCATTAGAAGGGGCCATTCCATCTGAATGTAGTTGTAGCACATAACAAATGCATTTTCAGTTTGCATGAACATGTATGCTGACCCACGTGAGCACCAAGTTCGGCCTTCTTCTTCTTTTTTCATTTGTTTTAAGTTAACCCCCACCCCCATCAGTGTGATCATTGCTTTAAATGATCACACCCTGTATTAGTCTGTTTTAACACTGCTGATAAAGACGTACCCAAGACTGGGTAATTTATAAAGAAAAAGAAGTTTAATGGACTCACAGTTCCACATGGCTGGGGAGGCCTCACTATCATGGTAGGAGCTGAAAGGCGCATCTTACATGGTGGCAGACGAGAGAGAAAATGAGAGTCAAGTGAAAAGGGAGACCCTTTATGAAACCATGAGATCTTATGAGACTTATTCAGTACCCCAAGATCAATGTGGGGGAAACTGCCCCCATGATTCACTTATCACCCACCGGGTCCCTCCTACAACACGTGGAAATTATGGGAGATACAATTCAAGAGATTTGGGTGGGGACACAGCGAAACCATATCACACCCATAGATGTGAGCTGAGAGACATTGTTGGGACAAAGTTGGGGACTTAGAAATCTGGAGAACTTGCTTATTCAGTTTATTTTATGTGCTCAAGACCTACCTGTAACCTACTTATTGTATAACATGTATGGCTTACAATGCATTGCTGTTCAGCCTATCCAACCTTTTGACATGGTAGGTCTGACAGACCTATACATGATGAACATTATGAATTGAAGGTCCCTTGACATCTCTTAATCAAGTGACATGTACAAGATAGTGCATAGTAGCATGCCAGGTGCTGTTTTCACATGGTGGGTAATTCTCTGCTTCAGATGTTGTGGCTTTGCTATGGAAAATTAAAGGTTTACATTATGATGACCATACTGGTGCTTGACATACATTCTAAGTGGTATGATTTCTGGAGGATCAGATAGTCCAAGTAGATCATAGTCTCTATCTGCTACAGATTCCTTTTCTGCACTGGGTTCCACTAAAAGCTGTCAGCCATCAATTCACCTTAGTCAAAGCAGTAATACCAGGTATGACATATGCTGTATTTAGAATATGAAAATGTCTAGCAGGTTCCAGTGCTTCCTTTGTAGTTTTGAGTGGTGCAAGATGCAAAATACTTTGCTTCACTTTTGAAAAAAGCATATCAAAGGGCATTGGATCTCTGAAACCCTCACTGATATAAATAAGTCCCATAAGCTTTGGAGTGTTTACTTCCCATGCTTTGAAACACATGAATTTTTATTTTGCTTTTAACTCTTCTATTTTTTTTTTTAATTTCAAGTTTTTGGGGGTACAGATGGGTTTTGTTTCTTGGATAAATTCTTTAGTGATGATTTCTGAGACGTTAGTGTACCTGTCACCCAAGGACTGTACACTGCACCCGACATGTAATTTTTTATTCCTCACTTCCCTCCCAAAATTTCTCAATCCTCTGAGTCCCCAAAGTCCACTGTGTTATTCTTATTCCTTTGCATCCTCATAGCTTAGAATATACAACATGTGTTTTTTCATTCCTGAGTTACTTATTTAGAATAATGGCCTCCAGCCCCATCCAAGTTGCTGCAAAAGACAGTATTTTGTTCCTTTTTATGGATGAGTAGTATTCCATGATGTATATATACCACATTTTCTTTATCCACTTGTTTGTTGATGGGCACATAGGTTAGTCCCATATTTTTGCTATTGCAAATTGTGCTGCTATAAACATGTGTGTACATGTGTCTTTTTCATGTAATGACTTCATTCTCTTTGGATAGATACCCAGCAGTGAGATTGCTGAATTGAAGGGCAGTTCTATTTTTAGTTCTTTAAGGGAGTGTGTGAATCTTGTCAAGTCCTTAAACACACTTTCCTTTTTGCTTAGTTAATTTAATTATCATTTTATTGATAGAGTGGACCAATTTGATAATCTGTTGAATGTCTTCATTGTCTAGATTCTTTGGGGGTATTTTATGAGAGAAGAGGAAAGGGCTAACATTGTCTTGCTGTATCTCATGTAAATGTGAACTGTAAGGATTAAGAAGAATATATGGACTATCAGTGAATACATACTAAGTGCCCGAGGCCATGTTAATATGCTCTTGTAGAGATAGCCTCTTTGGAGCAGAAATCTGGATACTACTTGCTTAAGTTTGAAGTAGTTAGTTGTCATGATCTAGAATCCATCTTGTTCCTAAAAGGACTGGCACAATAAATAAATGAGAATATAATGGAGACCACACTTTTCTAATTTTCTGTGTATTTAACAGTAGTACTAACCTCTCCTATCTCCCATGGTATGTGATATTGTCTTTATTTAATAACTTGGTAAAGAAATGGGTAATTTTGCAGGCCTTACCCACTATACTAGATCTTATCAAACAGGCCAATAAAGCAGTTTGAGGATCGATTTACTGACAAACATGCTTAGTTAAATTAAACATTCAGAGATTGGGAAAATGAGGAGTAGGCGGTGGTGAGTCTGTGAACTTAGTGGGACCACCATAGGCCAGAGACTGGCTGTACTTGAGCCAGTTCTCTATTTAATACGCGGCCTTCACCCTGCACAGGGCAATGATGCTTCAGGTACCATAGATCAACATCAACTAGGATTCTGTGTCCAGCGATTCACCAAGTACTTACGTATTCCCATTTTCCTAGTGTGTTGTTTCCTGAGTAAATTGTTCTGAATATTTTTGGGAAGAGGCTAGGTGAATTATTACAAATTACAGACACTGTGATTTTTCGGGGTCCTTCCTTCTAGGAACTTGGACACCTTTAGTCAATTAGTTCTGAATCTAACAACTGGCCCAGGACTAGAAAGTAAGTACAGCAAGCATCATGACATTTTAGGGGGAGTTGTTCTGAGTTTCCAGATCATATGTCCTCAATATCTTGACTGTACATCTTGGTTATACAGATTGAGCCATCTATCTTGCCCTTTATGTTTTCCCTAAGGAGGTTATATCCTATTAAAAATCTCTGTAGTTCAGTGTCAGCCACCACCCTGGTTTTACTAACATTGTTGCTTATTACAATAATTATATTCACTTTGTTATTGACAATTTAGAAACATCACAATGGCTTCTTCATTTTAGGAAATTTTCATTACTATTTTCATTACTATCTAGGAACTCAATTTTGTAACAGTTTCTGCAACTCTCATACCTGTTTGACAGTGTCTACAGGGAAACCATTGCTTAGTTTCTCATCAGTGAATGAGTTAGCATCTGTGTAAATAGAGTGCCCTTCGGGCCTCCCTTAAAATAACTGGTGATTTCCAGCCTTAAAAAGTATATGTCCACTCCAACATCCCATTTCACCGAGCTTCCCACTTCCTTTTCCTGCTGCTTGCTATGGAAGCAGGCTATGGCTTTTATTTTTAACTTACTGAAAGACATTGCCTTCTTCAGGCTTTTAATTGCTGTTCTACCAGATTAACACCATTTCCTGTGTCCCTGACAGAATTTGAAACCTCATCATATATGAGAAGTCTCCAAATTATAAACTCTTTTCTCTCTTTTCCAGTTCTATGTTACGACATCCTTGATATAAGACTTTATGCACCAGTCTCTAATATTATAGCCTCCTGGCTTATGTTAGCACCTGCTCTCTAGTCTCTGCAGCTCTTTCAGGTTAGAGTCCTTTTTCTTCCCTTAGTGGATCAAGTATCATCTCCGCTGAGTTCTGTTGTCATTTAACACTGTTTATTACTCTGATGGACAACATGGGAGGAGGGGTGGAGATTCTGAGGGGGCACACAGGTCATCTTTTCAGGTGGCAACTGTTAGACTGTCTTCAAAGAAATGGCATGCAAGATTTTAACATGAACCTTCCTCCAGAGGATTCTGAAAAGCCTTGTCTCAGAGGATTTAGGAGATTCTGCAGTCTCAGAGTTCAGGAGAATCTGGAGAATCAAGTTATTCACGTGCATTGATGCACACATCCCCTCAACTGTAAGGGTTCTACTCCTTCCCGATGAGAACTCCGATCGTGGTGCAGTGGGATTCTTGGTCTAGGAGTTAACCTTCTCTGGCACTGCAGACCTTCAGCCTAAGCTGCAGGAGATAAAAGTCTCCATTTATTGGGAGGCCAAGATGGGTGGATCATGAGGTCAGGAAATCGAGACCATCCTGGCTAACACAGTGAAACCCCGTCTCTACTAAAAATACAAAAAATTAGCCGGGCATGGTGACGGGTGCCTGTAGTCCCAGCTACTCGGGAGGCTGAGGCAGGAGAATGGCGTGAACCCGGGAGGCAGAGCTTGCAGTGAGCTGAAATCCAGCCACTGCACTCCAGCCTGGGAGATAGCGAGACTCCGTCTCAAAAAAAAAAAAAAAAAAAGTCTCCATTTAAGTTGTCAAAAATGCACTATGACTTTTAACATCATCTTTGATTGTTGATGAATTAATTCAGATTTTTGCTACCTTTCTTCGATTCATTAATCACCCTGAGACACATTCCAAGCAGTTTCTTATAAATACTACCTCCCTGGAAATTCTCAAACATCTAAGATATTGATACTTCAGTGTATTTATTTTACTAATATATGGTTCCAGTTTACCATTGGTGAAGTAGTAACAATGACGCTGATGTCTCATGCCAGAGACTATGAGTACTCCGTCTACTCAAGTAATGAGATTCTCATTGCCAACTGGCCAACGAATAGTTTATCTTGAAAATCCCATTTTTAGAGACTGCTTCCCTTCCCTGACATCATCTGTCATTAGCCTAGTTCTGCAGAAGACGGAGTTTGAAGATTATTAGGGAAGGCTTTAATGAACAATACCTTTAAGAGGTTCAAAGAAGCAGAGATGGGCAAAGGGAAAAGTTGATCTGCAGTGCTGTTATTTAAAAAAAAAAAAAAAAAAAAAAAAAAAAAAAAAAAAAAATCACTCAGCCAGTCCCATGAGTTGATCTGAAGCAGGAGTAGCTCTTCAGAGATATCCTTCATTGAACTAGGGCCTGGAGGATGGAGGAGGAAACATTGTATCTTAGCAGAAATAGTCATTGGAAGACGGCCATCCCTGGGGAAGAAGAGTAACTTTGAACAAACAAATTCCTTTGCCAAAGAAAAGTTTTTCAGAGGATTCAGCTGTGACCCACCATTAGGCATCACATTTATCCCTGAAGGAAGTTGCTGGGTGGTGTACCACAAGATTTACTGTAAGACCCCTAGCAAAATGATTCACTACAACTTTATACCTTGTACTTAGCTCTATAACCTTCTGTTTTTGTCTTCTCTTCTCTCCCTCACACAGAGACCTTGTAGAAATAAAACCTGCCTTGTTAAGTTTCCACATAGAATAACAGAACACATTTGAATTCTGAAGATAGATTATTAAAAAGATGAGAAAACAAATGCATTACAATTTGTAAATGTCTTTGTTTTAGCTCCTTAATCATATGTCACACCTTTTCCATAGAAAGGAGAAACATGGTATTAGAGTGTCCAAAAATAATGGAAGTATACTAAAAGAAATGAAACAGAGGTTTGTTTTTGTCCTTAGTCATTCTCAAACCTAGCAGCACATTAGAATTCTTTCAAGTGTAAATATACCAGAAACTGGGCATACCACTGACCAGTTAAATTAGAATCTCTGAGAAAAGTTCTCAGCCAACTCTAGGTTGAAAATGCTTTTGAGTAATTCTAAATGTCAGTAGGTCTTGCTTACCATGCTAGACTTATCAGATAAGTTTATAATCAACCACTGCTATAACTGGTTTCCTGAGGAGACCAGAAGTTTTATATCCATCTTTATATTTCTATTCTGCCAAGATCAACAATTGTTCACTTCTGCATCACTTTGAAACCATTGGAAGAAAGTGTTTAAAAATTTTGTCTTTGGTAGGCTGTGACATGAATCAAGGATATTCCGTTCTCTGGACAAAAGTATATTCTCTACTATGTCTTCTATCTCAGATTATTCTCAAACAGAGATTACACAACGAGTCTAAATGATGGCAGCATCAAAATTTTGTGAATATTTCACAATAAGCAGTGTAAAACAATAATGAAATAGTGCCCTCTAAAAATATTCAGATTCCATGAAGATATTAGAGTTCAAAATATGTTATCTTTTTTAGTTAAAATCATAAAAATCCATATGTTAAACAAGTATCTAAATAAATTTTAAAAGTTTTTATTTTGTTTAATTTCAGCCAAAATCTCATTGAGATACTTGGTATTATTGGTGTTCTTCAGTTTGTCACTTTAATAAATATAATCCTGCAATACCAATGAAGATGATTTTGTCTCCAAGCTTCAGATGTGCTTCACATTTTAAAACCTGAAGGATTTATTAGACAATTAAAAATTATCATATACTAGCCCTCAAACAGAATGTCTTGAAAATAAAAATTTCCAACTTTTTAACGGTGCTCACACTCTTCAGGATCACTTTATATTTCCAGTCAATGACCATAGCAGAGACTTAGTTCTCTTAGATGAAATGAGATAGAGAAGAAAAAACAATTCTTGGTTTTAGCTTTGTACATCTATAAAATTGTCCAGAATCTACAACTCATGGCTTTTAACTCGGTTGAAATAATAACCTATGAAGAAGGTAAGTTTAACACTTCCATTCAAGGAAGAAAAAATTGCCCAAATCCTCTTGCTTTTTCGGTGAATGAGACTCAAATACATTTTCTGACACGGTTGAAAAACATCATTCAAGTGATAGATATCATATTTAAAATATCATTTTGCCCATATAGCATATGTATTAATGTATTATAATATGTCTTGCTAACATGCAGATTTAGGGCTGAGTGTGGTGGCTCATGCCTGTAATCCCAACACTTTGGGAGGCTGAGGCGGGTGGATTGCTTGAGCTCAGGAGTTTGAGGCAAGCCTCAGCAACATGGTGAAACCCCATTTCTACAAAAAAATACAAAAATTAGCTGGTTGTGGTGGTGTGTGCCAGTATTCCCAACTACTCGGGAGGTTGAGGTGGGAGGATCACTTGTGTCTGGAGGTCGAGGCTGCAGTGAGCTGTGTTCACACTACTGCAGTCCAGCCTGGGTGACAAAGTGAAACCTTGTCTCAAAATAACACATACACCCACACAAAAGCTGCAGATTTTGATTCAGTACATCTGGGCTGTGGCCTGAGATGATCATTTCTAACAAGCTCACAGGTGATGCTAAACATGCTAGCCTGAGGACAACACTGAGAAGCTGCAGCTTAAAGAAGTGAGCCCCAAACTATAATTCATTTATGAGAAACATGAACAATGCCTAAGAACTTTTTAGAAACTCACATTCTCAGGCTGCTTACCAGATAATTTAAGGATTGGGGACCACTAATCTGTCTCTTAACAAACTCTTTACATTGTTTTGAGAATCACTACCTTAGACAATTTGTTTTCTTTTTTTAAAAAAGAAACAATTGTATTGAGGTATCATTGATATAAAATAAACTGTACTTCGAGTATCTGCAGTTTGATAGACTTTGAAACTATCAATACAATCGAGATAATGAACATGTCCATCATCCCCCTAAATTTCTTACTTTTACATGGTAATCCCTCCCACTTTTCCCAATCCTCACTCCCCCTTAAAAAAAGTCTTACTTTTGGGTAATATAGATTACTACTTTATATGTATGGTTTTATAGAAATGGAACCATAGAGAGTATATCCTCATTTTTAGTCTGAATTATTTTACTCAGCTTCTTTGTTTTGAGATTCAAAATTTCAAAATCATTAAAAATTCTCAAATTATTTGATATTTGTAATATATGTTAATATTCCATTTTAAACTTTTATCTTATTGAGCATTCACCTATTAAACATCTGGGTTGTTTCTAGTTTTTTAGATATTACAGATAAAGTCACTACGAACATGTCTATAAGTTTCTCTATGGACATGTGGTGTCTTTTCACTTGAGTAAACACCTTGGTATAGAATAGTTGAGTCATATGGAAGCTTTATACTTAGGTGTTTCAGATACTGACAGACTATTTCCCAATAGTCATATCGTTTTGCATTCCAACCAACAATTGTTCCTTATCTCCTCCAACACGGGATATAATTATTCTTTTTAATTTTAGACATTCTAATGGATACTCATATCTCATTGTGGTTTTAAATTGAATTTGTCTAATGTCACATAAGATTGAATATTATCTCATGAGCTTATGTTTTCATTCACAGATACATCTCTTTGGTGAGGTGTCTGTTTAAATCTTTTTCCCATTTACTGAATTGTTTGTTTTTTATAACTGAGTTCTGAGAGTTCTTTACAAATTCTGTATACACATCTTTTATCAGATATATGCCTGGCAAATATTTTCTCCCAGTGTGTAACCTCTCTTGTCTTTTAATTTTCCTAAAAATATATTTTGAAGGGCAGTAGTTTTAAATTTTGATGAAGTCCAACTGACCCCTTTCTTATAGATCATGAATTTTATAAAGAAGAAAAATTACCAATCAAAATGTCTCAAAAATGAGTGTGCCCCTAGTACTACTTATATTTATTGTTGTACTAGACTCCCTAGAAGTAAAGAACGAGAAACAAAATTGAATAAAGTTTATGTAGATTTAACAGAGGAAAATAAAACTTTTATGCATAGATACTGTACTTTTGTGCATAGAAAAGCCAAAAAATTTGCTGAGAACTAGGAACGTAAATCTGATTTAATCATGTTACTGGGAAAATAAATGAAGAATCAGAAATTTTTATTTTTTAATTTTTATTTTTTTGAGACGGACTCTCGCTCTGTCACCCAGGCTGGATTGCAGTGGCATGATCTTGGCTCACTGCAACCTCCGCCTCCAATTCTTCTGTCTCAGTCTCCCAAGTAACTGAGACTACAGGTGCGTGCCTCTACACCCAGCTAATTTTTGCATTTTTAGTAGAGACAGGATTTCATCATATTGGCCAGGCTGGTCTCGAATTCCTGACCTTGTGATCCACCTGCCTTGCCTTCCCAAAGTGTAGGGATTACAAGTGTGAGACACCGCACCTGGCTGAGAAAATTTTATTTGTATATACCCAAACTAGATAATTATAAAATAAAAATTTAAGAAATAATATTCACTATGCATAAACATAAGATATTTATAAATCCATCTTTTGATATATAGGTGTCATGTCTACCGAAAAATGTAAATATTACTGAGGCAAATTAATATAAATATAGGCTAAAATGAAAAGATGAGCTTTGTTTTAGATTGAAAGATAGAATATTTTATGTATGCCAGTTCTCCCCAAATCAATTTATAGTTACAGTACAGTCCCAATTAGAATCAGTTTTTCTTAAACTAATATGACTATTCTAAAATTTTATGAAAGTGAAAATTTCTAGGATAGCCAAGAAAATATCAGGTTAAAAAAAGAATACTGGAAGACTTAACTACCAGGTATAAAAATTAGCTCTGAGTTTATAGCAGTTGCTGATGGTATCAGGACAAACACAAATATATACATCAATGGAACAGAAAAGAGAACCTATGTATTACACTGGATTAGTTAGATATTATAAGAGAAAAAATACACCTTGATCCCTATCACAGA
Source organism: Chlorocebus sabaeus (assembly GCF_047675955.1). Lineage (NCBI taxonomy): Eukaryota > Metazoa > Chordata > Mammalia > Primates > Cercopithecidae > Chlorocebus > Chlorocebus sabaeus. The sequence goes on from NC_132911.1 coordinate 117,457,700, forward strand.
CTATTTACACAAATTAATTTGAGATGAGCTGTAGGCATAAAAACTAAAAGTAAAACAATAAAACATTTGAGAGAAGATGTAGAAGAATAATTTTATATCTGTTGGATAGACAACATTTTCTGAAACAGAACATTAAAAGTATTACCCCAAATGAAAGGGTTAGACTATACTAAAATTTAGAAATTATTGACATCAAATATACCATTAAGAAACTAAAAAGTCAAGTCATGGTCTGGGAGATTTTTGCTGTACTGTATCTGACAAGGAATCTGTGTCCTCAATGTATAGTAACTTTCACCAGTAACATGAACAACTCACTTTTAAAGAAATGAAAAAAAAATGGAAAAGTACTTTGTGAAAGAAAATAAGTAAATAACTAATATGAAAAACATCTCCACATAAACTTGGAGGACTAGAAAAAATATTAAAATCAGAATGAGCCCCTAATAGATATCTACCAGAATGTCTAAAATTAAAAATTGACAATAGCAAAGAGGATGAGTTTGTGAAGCAGCCAGAATATTCAGACACTGTTAGTGGAAATATGAATAAGTATAAGCACTTAGGTAGATACTCTTAGACAGTCTCTACAGAAGTTAAAATATGATTGCACTTGGTTCTAGAAATTCCATGCTTCAGTGTATACCCAAAGGAAAGAAGTGCCTGTTAAATTTTTGAAAAGTACAGAGGCAACTTCATGCAGTGCTATTTATAATAGCCCAAAACTTGAATCAAACAATATTTGTCAGTATAAAAGTAGATCATTAAATTAAGAAATATTTTTAAAATTCAATACTATAATACAATGTAATAGCAAACAAAATTAAATTTCTGGCAGCTAAGTTTGTAAGGTTTGTTTGATCATCTCTGCTCTCAGTATTTGTGTTAAATATTAAACTTATTAATATGAATCTGTCTCTTTTAAAAGTTAAATTAACTTAAAATTATAGAATATGTAGTTCTTTGTATTACATATGATTTTATTATTGATTTCTAATTGATAATTTTATTTTCTCCATCAGAGTTGTTTAGAAGAGAATTTAAAGTGGAAATATCTGACTTTTTCTATATTTGATTTGAGCTTTCATGGTTACTTTTATTTATTGGGATCAGTGGGTTTTAAAGAGATTTTTTTTTTTCTTTAGCTAACAGGGAAATGCTTTTTAGTGTTATGTAGTTACTTTTTAAACCATGTATGTAAAAATTACTTCCCTTTATGTGTATAATGTGTTCTTTCAATGGAGGGTTGAATGGATATCTACAAGTCTGTTATTTGTGTTACTCAAATAATCTTGGCTAATTTACACTTTGTTATCTTGGCATGTTGTTTTAAGATGTTGGATTACATTTTTCAAATATGGTTATACGTTTTTAATTTCTCTTTGTATTTCTATTAGCTTTTGCATTATATGTGTGTGTGTTTGTGTGTGTGTGTGTGGAGAGAGAGAGAAAAAGAGAGAAAGAAGTACATATAATTTCATAGCTCTTTTATACTCTTGGTAGAAAGTACTTTTGTGAATATAAAATATTTTTGTTCTGTGTCCTCCTTTAGGTAGCAAACATCAAGACAGATTTAAATGTGCAAGGATTATATTAGGATAAATGTGTTCATTATATAAAATAGAGAAGGCGCTGGAGAAGGGTGGGTGAAGGACAGGTTGTGATTTGATTCTAATTTTGAGCGAAGAATAAAGGGAGACTGTTGACGGAAGCATCCTAAATTTCCATACAGTGTAGGGAAGAGTCTGCAAAGCCACCAGGGAATCCTTGAGCAAAGGCAGCTGAGAGTCCTGTCTCTCCTACGAACTTTTCTGTCTTGGTATCTGTGATGCACTCCTGTAAGATATAGTCTCTGTGAAAATGGGTGATGGGTTTCAAAGCTTGAACTTGCCTTTGGTCATTTACACTTCCTATTACAGAATGTCTACAAGGCATATTCTTATAGCTGCCACATCCTAATTTAATGACGCAGCACAAAATTCTACTTTATATAATAGTATCACTATATTTACATTTGTTAGCATTTATCTTCTATACAGTTTTCATGCCATCATTTTATTTTAGGTGTATTTCTTATAAGAAGACTATTTTTAAGCAATTTGTATATCCTTCTGTTAATTCAAGCCCAATCTGATTTATGTGGATTATTAATATGCTTGGAATTACTATTTCTGTCTAAGCTTATTTTATTACTCTTGACAATACTTCATTTTCTTTTCATTTATCCCCATTTCTGTCTTATTTATGTAGTTACTTTGAATAAGTCAATACAGTTTCATTTTCCTTACATGTTTTGCTGATCCACCATGCTGATTTTGGACTATTTTCTTTCCAGTTATCTTTAATAGTTTGGAAGATATATTTACATTTATATTATTCAATCAGTGACATGAAATAATCTTTATAAGCTCCAGCATAGATCTGATTAGCAGAATATTTTGTAGATCCCTATATCCAATAATTTCAGTGTAACTTAAATAAATTATGAAACTCTGGACCCTGACACAAAAATGAAATATTTCTATATTCTCTGGATAGCTTTTTGCATTGCTTTAAAAAGATCAGTTTAGAATAATTCACGTAATGTAGATGTATAATCATATATGCTTCAGAAAGAAGCTTCAGAAATTATTCTACATTGCTATAACTTAAATATATTGGAAAGAAGAGATTCACTATCTAAATCTTATTCCTACCTATATATACTTTCTGCCTAAATAGATATAACATCTTTTCAAAACTAGCACAGCTTTCAAATATTTACACTTGATAGTATCTACATCACATAAAACTGATTAATATTTTAAAAATATATTTAAATGCTTCAAACAATAAAGAGAAAATCATTTTTCACATGCAGCTAATGTCTGAGCCTTTGATTCATGATATGACAGGCTTGACTATACTTTTTTCCTCCATTTTCAACAGATGGAAAATAATGTTAACTTGCCCACCTGAAAATTGCACCAAGAACATATATACAATGACGGTCTAATAAGATTATACTGTACTGTATTTTTATTGCACCTATTCTATGTTTAGATATATTTATATACATAAATACCTACCATTGGGTTACAATTGCCTACAGTATTCAGCAGAGGTTTGTAGTCTAGGAGCAAAAGGCTATACCATCTGGGTTTGTGTTAGTAAGCTTTAGGATGTTTGTACAGTAAAATCACCTACAATGCAATTTATCAGAACATATATATCCCATCATTAAGCAGCACATGACCGTATTGCGACTGCCAGCTGAAGATACTCTAACAGAAAGTTTCTTTTTATTTGGATATATTATGACTCATATTTATAACAGCCTCGTGATTAAACTCAGTAATTTATTTTCACAATATTTTCTTCAGTAGTATATTAATTTTTGTTTAGACAAGGATATACTAAATATTAACTTCGGTTTCTTAAGTCATGCTTAATTACTTTCTTATCTAGATTATATTATATAACTTGAGCATAAGAATACATATTAGCTCATTTCATGTAACTAAATGTGTTTGTTCTATTTGTACATTTTTTTTTTACAACAACTTTTTGTATAATCTTAAAGTAGTATGGCAGGGGAGAAAAGGTGCTCTTTAGTAAATCGCGATTTAAGTCTTTGTCTAATCTGAAGTTATATTTGTTCATATCATCACTGTGATGTCTAAACAATGTCAGTCATTTATGTTTGGATATGTTTGGGTTTTATTTGGGTCCATGTGTCAGATGAATTGATATACATGTAATTAACTGGTAAATTATAAACTAGTATACATTTGTTGTTTATGTTGTTATCATCAAAGAAATCTTCCAAAGAATGTTATGTATTCTATCTACAGTTACAGAAATGAGATTGAGTTGTAAGCCCAGAGGAGTTTAGGGGCTACATTATAAACAACTATTCAAAGTAGTTACTCTTATAGAGTACTAAGTAATGGTGGAGACATGGAGAATATGTCACTTCTAGGACTGTAATCTAGAGAATGCATAAGCAGCATTTGGTAAAAGAGTGGTGGAAGGAGTAAAGAATAAATCTCCTTAAGACCATATGCTTGGATAACTTAAAATATCCATACTGAAACTAATCGACTGTGATTGGAAAGAAGATTCACAATGAAATATTATAAACATACTTCTTGATGTTGAATACATGGTTTGATTGGATTAGATCATAGGAAATAGGAGTTCTGTAAATTATTAACAGGTTATTGAAAAGAGGCAACAGCTAAGCCAGATACCTCCCATTAAGGCCAGTACTGAAGCAGGACGAACCAGAGTAGTGATGACATAATTAAGATCTGGCAATGAAAAGCAACATTATTTACTTGATTGTTTTTAAAATTTCAGGTTTGTGATTGTTTTAATCTATGATTTCTCAAAATTTTAGTTACTTACTATCTCCTAGTTACAGTTTATAGACTATTATACTCTGCCACATAACACTTTTCATTTCCTTTATATTTTGCATTTGTTTATTCTGGATTATTTTTGAACTTCAACTAGACTATACAATGTTTAAGAATCAGGATTATGCCTGCTTAGTAAACACTTATAGTAGTTGACACTTTGTAGGTATTCAAATATTATTTGTGTAAATGAATTAAACTGTTCTCTGCATGTCACTGTGCACATTCTCCACCCTGTTAATGATATTGTTTCAAGACTTACATATAGTAGAAACATATTTTTAAAGCAACAAGATTGGTTTTCTTTGCTTCACACAAACTAATGAAAAACATAAGAACAAAACTTTCCTTAGCTATATACCCAGCAGGCATCTGACTAAAAATTAAAAGCTGCAGATATTTAATATTACTCATATACTATTTGGTATACTATTTCAATTTTCCACTCTGCCAAGTATTAGTACAACAATGTATTATTAAAACTAACATCGACTATAATGCCGTAGCTATTTTGGTACATTAAATGCCAAATGCCTATAGGTGACTCCATTAGAAACGATGGATAGATTTTCACTACAGCATCAGCTAAATGAAATTAGCATCCTTACTATGTTGAATTAGCATAATGTCTGTTCATTTATTATGCTAAATTTAGCAGCCACTCTTGAGTTTTTATTATTTTCAGAAAATTAAATGAAGGAAGAAGTGACTCAGCGTGTAATATTTTAAAATTGTGATGTTGTATGGAACTCATTTGACTCATGCAAAAGTCGGCCTTTTGAAACTGAAGTTGTTTTCTTAAAAATCTGATTTAAAAATAAGATTGATTTCAGTTGATCCGAAAAATTGGTCAATGTGATAAATACGTTTTTTGTCTTCAATTTTCAGTAAACTGATACGTAGTCAGCATTTTACATATAATTTAACTTCTTCTTGGGGATTTAGATAATATAATGCACTTTTGGCATAGTCTGATCTTCACCACGAAATACAGAGAAATCAAACTGATTTTCACAGTCATCATTCAGTAAGTGCAGTATCTATCATCTATATCACTGATTCTGACATCTTGAGAAACAGAGACTGCTCGGAAGCACCAAAGAACTAATTTACTTACAGCTAAATATATATATGTAATTCTTTAAATTTTTTTTGAAAATCTATTGCCTCATAACTTGCTTTATAATAGTCTTTATAGCAGTTTCTAGAACAAATACATTTAAACAGGTTTTGCCATCATTACCTTTCCACTGATAGGCAAACTGAAATTCACAGTAATTTATTCAAGTGATTTACTCAGATTTTACACAGCGATTTACTAAAATAGATGAAGGGACTCTGGCTAAAAACCATATCAACCTTATTCCTTACCCCCTAATAGTTCCCTGTTAAATACACTTTGAAAACCTTTAAAAACTGACAGAACTGGGTTTTGGTGGGTTGTTTAAAACATATATTGATATTTTAATGGTAATATTTTTATAATGCTTAAGATACATCATAATGATATATAATGACGTGTGTGTGTGTGTGTGTGTGTGTGTGTGTGTGTGTGTGTGTGTATTTTTTTGAGGTGGAGTTTTGCTCTTGCTGCCCAGTCTGGAGTGCAATGGTGCCTCCTGAGTTCAAGTGATTCTCCTGCCTCAGCCTCCTGAGTAGCTGGGATTATAGGCCTGTGCCACCACGCCTGGCAAACTTTGTATTTTTAGTAGAGATGGGGTTTCTCCATGTTGGTCAGGCTGATCTTGAACTCCCAACCTCAGGTGATCTTCCCGCCTTGGCCTCCCAAAGTGCTGGGATTACAGGCTTGAGCCACTGCATCTGGCCCATACTGATATTTTAATACTAATATTGTTACGATGCCTAATTTGATTTCAGAGAGCATACATGAAAAAGGAGTGAAAGATACATAGATCAAATTTGACCTTGTAGCAGAATAGAAAGGCAAGCATGTTTGAGCTTTTTAGTGATGTTCTTGGCAATACTTACTCTGATACTAAGAACATATTGCTAACTGACTGAACTGAGAATCTAGCATACGGGTTATAATTGCCAATCCATTATAGAAAGCCAAAATGAAAATATAGTATTGGAAAATAAGCACAGCAAATGTTTTAAAAGCGCCTGTCCCAGAACCTATGACTTCAAAACCACATAACTGCTGGGTGAAATAAACGTGAAACTTTCCAAAAAGGGGTGATATAGGATCCTAGAAGTAACTCCAAAGCTGTTCTCAGTCAAGCCTCTCTTGCTTGCTAAGGTAGCACCCTTGTACTCCAAACTACCCTAACTGGCATGCTACTGCTTAGGATCAGGTTATACATTACCTCTTCCAATAGATCTTTTTGATCCCTGTGTACAGCATGTTTAGTTCTCCTTTGAGCTACCCGAGCAAACTGTTAAGCATGGCTTTATCACACTATAGTGGCATTTATAGTTTATTTACTTGATACTGTAGTAGTAATAGAGATCCATAACATCATTCAGCTTCTGGTCCATGCGGTAAGCATTCAATGTTTCCTAAATAATAATAAAGCAAATAAATGGATTAACAAGAAAAATTAAATGAGTTAAGTGACAGAATGAGTTACTTTACTGACTCTATATTTGGGAAATATATATTTCAAGTTCAGAATTAAGATGTGATACAATGGCCTCCAATCTAAATGAAAAATAACTCAGAACTATTTGGAGACTCTCAAAAATAGAACCTTGACATTACAGTTACGGATGCTTCGAATTAGAAATACAAGGCGGGGGGCGGGGGGCGGGCATCTAAATGAAATCCCTATGGCACAGGGTGATCACTGAGAAATTTCTATTTAAAAATGGATGAAAGATTTTAAAATATAGTTTGTTTTTTTTTTTAAAGTAACATTTACAGGATCTATTTGAGTCCTGCCATTAAAAGATCCAGACGTGGCCATAAAAATAGGTAACTAAGTTGGAGAAAGAGTGAAAACTCCTATGCATGAACCCCTACTTGGAATTCACTTGGGGTATTTAGCTACCCTTAAAGAATAAAGGAACCCCAAAAGATAACTATAGAGAAAGCTGACATCTAGGCATAGAGATGAGTAAACTTCAGGAGAATTTTGGAAAGACAAATGATAGATCAATAATTAAAATCACTTCCTTGGAATTAAATTTTAGACTTCCTTAACTTTCATGGAGAAAACTGTTGGAAACAACCCAAGTATCTGAAGGTGACTGTATTTTCATGAGCTTAAATATAAGCAATACACTTAGGTATAATATAAATTTTTAAATATATATCCTCATGTATGTATTTATTATAAACTCAGTGCTGGCTTTGTGTTTAGTTTTTTTTAAAAAAAAACCTTTTCTGTCTATAGTTTTGAAATTGCAGTGGAAAAGAGGCATATTCAAACTTGTAATCTCTCTCATGCAATCAGAATTAAATGTCTAAGGATTTCTGCAAGTCAAATGAAATAATTGATTACATACTACTCAGAGCTAGCATACTAAAGAAACTGCCATAAACTACCACTATCTTAAAATATAACTGAAACACTATTTCAATGAAAAATATATACTTGTGTAAATAGTTCAATCATGGGGAAAACCTGAGCTTCATATATATTGTGATGTATGTTCTATAAAATTAAAGTATATAAGTTGTCATATTTAGTGCATTCTGAAACATTTATAAGCAATGTGCTTTGACTATCAGGACTTTATTTTTCCTCTGAAGTAAACATTAAACATTAAGAAAATGGCTTTGTTATAAAAACTACATACTATTCAGTTATGCAATTTAATATTGAATTGTAGTTTAGATCTTTCTCCAAATACAAGAATATGACACCATCACAATTATTTATGATAAGATGCATACATTAAATGGAATGGAAAATCACTCAACTAGTTCAACTTAAATTATGTAATGGAAATAAGGCCACAGGCTAGAAAAATGATACAAAACAAACAATAAATGTAACACATTTGGAAAATAGATCTTTGATCAAGAACTAAAATCAGTCATTTTGTATACATTTTTATATATATATATATATATATATATATATATATATATATATAACCTGAGTTTAGACAATGTAGAATGTACGTACCCTACAATTTACTTTATACATTTAAAATCATTTGATGGTAATTCAAGACAGAATTTAAGATTTGTAGCAAAAGTACAAGTTTAAGGTTTGGCTTTTTCCATTCTAAACTCTAATATACCAAATAACTCACATTTATTCAGCATTCATTTATTGCCATATATTATACTAGGCTCGTTACACACATAATCATAATAGGAGGCATTCTTATCCAAATTTTATAGAAAAGAACATTAGGCTCAGAGTCATTGAGTAACTTTCCCAAGGTAACACATTTAATAAATGATAGCATCAAAACACAAATTCAGGAATTTGTGGATTCAAATTTAAGGCCATTTCCTCTCTACCAGCCTATTATCTGTTCAGTATCATATCTTAACTCCTTTTATTCCCAACTCGCTTTTTACTCGAGCAATGTGACAATATACCAGTTTTATGAAAATCCCATGAACTTTCATATCTTTCTTGATTGAGACATTTTTCCTCTTTTGAGTTTGTCAAAGTTCTTTCTACTTTTAAATATCCCCATTTTTCTTAAAGAGTATCATTGTACTATAAACTCCCAATGAATCCCTTCCTAGCAACCACCATTTTCCTCAGCAAGGACATTGACTCTATTTAGCCTCTGTACCTTATACCTTACCTTGTATATTTTTTGTATCTTGTACGTATGCATTTCATTTTTATAGATTTACACATATATCTAAGTTTTATAATTTGTTGGCCTCTTCAGAGAACAAACCATCTTATACTTTGTCTGAATCTCCTGTGTACAGAATATTGTCTGGTATATAAGAGATGCTGAATAAGTTTGAACTCAAAAAGAATCAGTTTTTTTCTCACAACTTTATAAAATAAAGAAGCCAAGTGTGCATATGATGATGCATAGAAGACAATGAATTTTGGCCCTATATAGATTAGAATTATGAATAGAATTTGTGCAAATTGAATAGTTAGTAAAAATATATTTAATTGAAATCAGAAGGTCTAAATAAATTCTTGCTCTTCTATATACAAGTTGTGGGAACCTAGACATTTCACTTCTCTCTAACCTTTAGTTCTTTTGCCAATCAAATGTGGCTTATACAATTATTTCTAAATCATATGGTTATTTTGTAGAATCAAATGGAAATGCGATGATGTGTATGTAAACACCTGTGAATTGGAATTTATTATTTCTGACATTCTTACTATTACAAAGAGAGAGAGGAATTGACCTAAGGAAAGGAATTTATTTAGTAACCTAAGGGAAATTATCAAAATATAGTGGAACTATCAGCCTAGTAATTTAGAAAAACTAGGTGATATAGACTATCTTATTGAAACTCCCAAAGGATAGTCTTTCAAAAATTCAGTGAAGAAATTTGTCAATGAACTGTGGTTAACCTAAGGTGTAGTTATCAGTGGCATTCTATAAGACTGGATTTGGACCTCATTTATTTAGAAATCAAGTTTGAAATTAAATTGAAGTGTAGAAATCATAACTGTCAAGGTGGTTATTCTTCCATTTCTAAAATTGTGTCCTACCAAATGTAGTAAAGTTTTTGAAGAAAAGAATATATAAATACCACAAAAATTTGGTTAGAATAATTTAGATCACTGCATACTGTGTCCTCTTGTGGCAATTCATAATAAACATATTCAAGTTAAATATTTACTCTTTAAAGATCAGCAAATTTCAGAAATGGAGTTTTATTTTAAGCTATTCTAAACCAAATTGTCATCTTACAAAAACCAGTTTAGAAAAAAGAACCTATCCCGGAGACTTTTAACAGATGAATAAAGGAGAAAAAAAGAGGAGGGAATCAGGAGTTGAAGATTAAATGTAACTTGAGATTTATCCACAGGTATATAGTCCAATTAGGAAGAATAAAATAGTGAGATCCCTGCTTAGAATTGTGCCACTGTAAACGCTTTCATTTTTAGGAGCAGTGATGAAAGTAGCAGAGGTGTTCTGTCAGTCAGTTATATTCAGCAGAGTCATATCATGGTCTAAGCAAGCCAACAGCCATACATTTTATACTTCTATTGATTGCTGCTTTCCTAGTAGATGAACACTAGCAGTATGTTGGGATATAATGGTAGCTTAAGAGTATGTTAGTATGATTGGGTTGCTATAAGAAAATGCCAATGACTGGGTGGATTGAACAACAGAAATTTATTTCTCACAGTTCTGGAGGGTGGGGTGTCCAAGATTAAGGTGCCAGCAAGACAGGTTTCCTCATGAGTCCTCTTCCCTTGGCTTTCAGGCAGCTACCATTTTCCTGTGTTCATATGACCTCTTCTTTATTCATGCACAAAGTGCAAGTGAGTTCTATGATGTCTCTCCTTATAAGGACACTAATCCTATTGCATTAAGGCCTAACCATTATGACCTTATTTAATCTTAATTCCTTTCTTACTCCAAGTACAGTTACACAGGGATTTAGAGCTTCAACATATGAATTTTGAGGGAAACATGCATTCAGTATTTAACAAACGGAAATGAAAACGCACATTATTTCACAGTCAGTATATAAGGACATGTACCATTAGAGTGTAATTTAGTTACATTATTAGTCCTGAAGTAAGCAATGACTGTCTTCATATTAATTTAAAAACAAAATTTATAATTAGGAAATAATGAAATTTTTAATGATCACGTATAAGAAAACCTTGAGCAAACCTTATTCTTAGTAGACTTAAAAAATAGTTGATATTAAAACAAGACAATTTATTAAATTTCACACAAAACTTGCAGCATACAGATGTAGGCCAAGAGATAAGGGTCTTTAGGTCAAATGTGAAATTATTTTGTGTTAATTTTTGGCACCAAATACAAATGACTTTTGTACAGTGATTACTTTTTACTTTCATTTGCACTGGCTCTTGAACTATTAAATCTAAAATGTGATACAGCAAGGTTCTTAGTATGCATCTATAACAAATGAAAGCTCTCTTCTAGCATTTTAAATATTTTAACAGATCTTTTTTCATGCAGAATTTTACCAGTTTAATGTTAGTGTTATTCTTGATAATTGAAAGGAATGTGTTGTAGTTTCTTTGCCTATTAATATATGTTGAACGTAAGTTTAGTATGCAGGCAGAGGTCAGATTCTATGCCTATAGAAACATTAGAAACTGAAAAAAAATAGACAAGGTAAAATGACATTGGATACTTTTGGAAAATCCATTTTGAGTAATATAAAGAAAATATCTGAAAGGAAACAATGAGAGACTGAGAATAGAAATTGTAAAAACTGAACTGTTTCTAAGCTTTGAAGAAAGTTCTAGAATAAATCTTTTTAAAAAACATTTCTTGGCCAGGCGCGGTGGCTCACGCCTGTAATCCCAGCACTTTGGGAGGCCGAGGCGGGTGGATCATGAGGTTGGGAGATCAAGACCATCCTGGCTAACACGGTGAAACCCCATCTCTACTGAAAATACAAGAAATTAGCCGGGCGTGGTGGTGGGTGCCTGTAGTCCCAGCTACTTGGGAGGCTGAGGCAGGAGAATGGTGTGAATCCAGGAGGCGGAGCTTGCAGTGAGCCCGAGATCGTGCCACTGCACTCCAGCCTGGGAGACAGAGCGAGACTCTGTCTCAAAAAAATATATATTTCTCATCTTGGAAAGGTTTTCTTATTACACTTTAGATAAACAGGAATTTATTAAAAACACATGGCAGTGTGACACAATTTTTTAAAAAATTTTTGCTTGACAAGATTAACGTATAAGTTTATCTACAAATGCTCTTGGGTGTCTATCATTTTCTGGGCTCTTTCTTAGCTGCTATGGACCTAGTATTTAAAAAAAAAAAAACGGCAAATTAAATTCATGTCTTTATGATCTTATATTCTATGAAGCAAGAAAAAGTGAGAAACAGATAGCTAAATATTTAAAACGTAAAAATGAAAAAGACTGGGCTTGGTGGTGCACATCTGTAGACCCATCTACTCGGGTGGGTGAAGCAAGAGGATTGCTTGAGCCCAGGAGTTCAAAGCTGTAGCGTGAAATTTTCATTCCTGTGAATAGCCACTGTACTCCATAATGTGAATAGCATAGTGAGACTTTTAAAAAAAGGAAAAGAAAACAATGAGGTGAAAGGTACTAAGCAGTTTCTGGGGTGATGGAAGTTACAAATTAGATAGGATAAACGTGGAAGCCCTTACTGAGAAGAGGATATTTGAGCAAAGAACTAAATATTGATGCAGATATAGACCTAAATAATTGATGCAGATATCCAGGAGAAGCCTATTATAAAAGCCTTATACATATACTTTAACTCAATTTTAGTGATGATTGCAATAAAGTCTCTTGGAAAATTTAGATGTTTAATATGGTTAAATAGTTATAACTGAAAATGGAAAATATATTTTGTTAAACTGATGTCTGCCTCCAGTGAAGTAGCATGCCAAAGATTGTGACTTCCAAAGTATGCTCTTCAACATTTTAGCCAATAATTAATTGGAAATCAATATATAGAAATTATACCCTTTATATTTGCAGACAAGTCAAAATGTTAACTTTAGTTAATACTGTATTTATAAATCAAACTTTGGAAGGAAATTGCACTTATAATAATAAACTTGAAAATATGAATATTAGACACTGCATTTGATGAGAAAATAATTTTATATGTGGAGAGTTATTGAGACTTGGCTAAACAAAAGTTTTATTTAGGATATTTGAAAATTTTGTTTTGCCACAAGCTCAATATTCTACAGTGTTATACAGAATTAAAAATAGTTATATGAATTTAGGCCTTAGTATTATACATGAAAAAAATTAGCTATGGTTTATTATTTATAATGTTTATTACATAAGAAACAGTATAAAAATTTTAGGAAGTACAGTTTAAGGGGGCACAAAAATACTGAAGTTAATCCAAAAAGGAGCAATAGCCTTAGAGAAAGATCTAAAACTTTAACTGTAGTCTCCAAAATACACTTAAAACAGATAAGATTCTGGACTTAGAATTTCAGAAAAAGTGTTTATTTCCTCAATGATTGTCTTAGGCTGGTTGAGAGAGATATTTATGCCATTCACCTCTGCGTAACTCATTTGTCAATGAATTGTTGCTTGTTGGACAAGCCCAGTAGAAAAGAGTGTAATGGTTGTTTCTACAAATGAGGCATTGATTTTGGAAAAGGTGTGAATGTAAGAAAAAGATGATCATTATGAGAGGGCTTTGAGGTGGTAATTCAAAGAAAAATAAAGAATACAAGCCAATATGGGTGAAAAGTATATGAACACCTCAGAGACTATTTTTTTCATTTTTAAAGTCAAGATTTTAAATGCATGGTAAAAAGAGAAATTATTACATAACTTTAAGAAATGGAATTTGGTTAAACAACAAGTACAAAACTGAAGAAAAACAAACTCCCCTGAAGACTTTAATGAAGTATGCTGCCATGTTGCGAGAGAGCCACATGCCTAGGAACTAGTCAGTCTCTAGGTGCTAAGACTGGCCCATCGCTGATTGACAGGAAGAAAACAAAGACCTCAGTCCTACAATCACAGAAAATTAATTATTCTGACAACTGATGGAACTTGGAAGATGAGGCTTATTCCCTAGTCTACTTTTCAGATGAAAATGCAGCCTGGCTGAATCCTTGATTGCAGCTTTATGAGACCCTGAGTGAAGACCTATGTAAACTATACCTGTACTTCTGCCCATGGAAACTGTGAAAATAAACTGTGTGTATTTTAAGCTGCTACATGTGTAGTAACTTGTTCTTCAGCAATAGAAAATAAGCACAAGCCATTTGAACAGTTTTTATAGCAAAGTGGAGTGATGGTGGTTATATAACCTAGGTAAAACCAATTGAAGCTACATTCTCTTAGCCAGAAAAAATTGATACAAAGATAGACATGTGAAAGAAGCTGAGTCAATCAGAAAAATCTCTTTAAGGCCAGAAAAAACATTTTCTGTTAAAGCTTTTCTTATGCCAGACATCATGCTATCAGGAAAGAGTGAAAAAAATGGAAAACATTGTTCTATTTATGCTTTCAAGTTATATCTAAATAGCCTTTACTCTATTGCACCCTAGAATTTCATAGTTGCATAAGAAACATATGACTTGCCGATGAGTCATAATAAATAAAAAAACTAAAGATTTTTGTCTATTTTTATTTATTTATTTATTATTTTTTTTTGAGACAGAGTCTCGCTCTGTCGCCCAGGCTGGAGTGCAGTGGCGCAATCTCGGCTCACTGCAAGCTCCGCCTCCCGGGTTCACGCCATTCTCCTACCTCAGCCTCCCGAGTAGCTGGGACTACAGGCGCCCGCCACTGCGCCCGGCTAATTTTTTTTTCTATTTTTTAGTAGAGACGGGGTTTCACCATGGTCTCGATCTCCTGACCTTGTGATCCGCCCGCCTCGGCCTCCCAAAGTGCTGGGATTACAGGCGTGAGCCACCGCGCCCGGCAAGATTTGTCTATTAACTTTTGTCAGTAGACCCTTCATAATCACTAAATTCTAGCCAACTGTAACTGTTTGCCATTTCCCAAACTCATCACTTACACTTTTGTATCTTTTTTCAAAATGTTTCTACTGCAATGCATTCCCCTACATGCACTCTCCTTGACTTCTTATATCCAGTTTCTGTCCATTCTAAAACGATATGAGTTAAAACTGCCTGTCACTGGAATGTCTTTGTTTAAAAACTTAAAATAAATCCTTGGAGTAATTTTATCTTGATCATGTAAATTAAATTATTTTGGGATTAGTAAAAAGGTCTCTGTAACTTAGTATAAGATATGTATTATTTTATAACTTCTCCAAGCTTGCCTGTATTCTAAGCATGGCTTAGAGTACTTGTATACCGATCGTGATCCTGGGACACTGGTATGTAACTTGTAATTTAATATGAGAACTCCAATTAAAACATTAAGTTTGACAGGTTTGACATGTAGACGACAGTCCATACATCTTATGTCATATTCTAATTAGTATTTGCATACTTGTACCAATTTTTGCTTCATTCTCTTGAATGCAAAATCTTTCTGGCATAGGGATATCCTTGTATATATCTTGGTATACTTGTCATTTTAGTTGTGCCTCAATGATTCGCACATCTTTGGTGCATAAATTAAATAAAAACTAAGGAAGGAGTATGAATATCTCAGAAAAAAATGCTTCCACTTGGTGGCAACATATGGAACTTGCTATAAAGTTAATAATAACAGTGAATTAATCTGCTGAGAAACTGAAGGGAAAAATATATGATTATTCGTTTGTAAAGCACATATACACCGATATTTTAAAGTCAAACTTTAGAACATTACTTGACTGACATATATATATATGTGTATATATATAATTTTACTATGATGTATGCTCCATAAGGCAGCAACTTTGTAGATAGTGTTTAGCCATCTATCCTCAGCATGTATTCCCTAGTATGTATTAGGCCCTTGATATATAGATATATATACACCTATGTATATATTTTAATAAAATTAAATATATACTTATGTTTTGTAAATAAACATATATGTATACTTATATATGTTTTCACATATAGATGACAGTCCATACATCTCATCTCATACTCTAATTGGTATGATATTTATATATTTATGATATCTAAATATTTATATATTTTTATAAATATAAAAATACATATTTTTTTTGAGATGGTCTCACTCTATCACTCAGGCTGGAGTGCAGTGGCATGATCTCAACTAACTGCAACCTCTGCCTCCCTGGTTCAAGCAATTCTCCTGCCTCAGCCTCCTGAGTACCTGGGATTACAGACGCTCGCCACCACATCTGGCTAATTTTTGTATTTTTTAGTAGAGCCAGGGTTTCACCACGTTGGCCAGGCTGGTCTCGAACTCCTGACCTCGTTATCTGAAAATTCACTAGTGAATTTAACAGCATCTACTTTATTTGCAAAACCCTAAGTTCATACAAAGGACAATCTTCACTCCTGTATTCTGGAATTTTTATATCTATATTTCAGTCCTTCTTCAAACATAACATGTACAGTCCTAATGTTACCATCTTTCATTCACAATAAACTGTCCCTCTATCTTTTTTATCCTATTAGAGACACTGCCATTTTTCTAGCCATCAGATTCTGCAAATTCCTGATAATTTTGAAATGTCTTTTTGCTCCATCATATTCAATTAATTGTCTTTGACTTTGGGGACATCTGTTAACCACGTTTATTTTGATAACAACTCAATTGGATGTGGCAGAACTCAGTGTGCAGATGGGGAGTTAATGAATCACTTCCGCAAGAGAGGTTTAGTAATGGTTATTCAGGCCCAGATCCACTCACAACTTCCCATTTAGCTCTTTTTATAGCATTCACTCTTACATTTGACTTTTTTTATCCAATAAAGTATTTAATGTTCTGTATTTCCATTTGTAAAATCTCATATTGTACTTGAATTGTTTTACTTGTGCTGATCATGTTTCCTTGGAGGTATAGTAAGGTCTTTAATGTCTCAGAATAAGGCTTTGTCTGGCTACCTCGAAAGTGAATACCTGAAGCATTACCTGTCGATTATATTCCTTCTTGACCCGTCTTCTCAGGGAAATTACCATCCTCATTTTGAACTAGCTTTATGATTACAGATAATTAGTAAACATCTATTAGGCTGACCCAAGAGTAATTGCGGGTTTTGCCATTACTCTGCACCAACCTAATGCAAATTTCCATTTTAAGTTTTTCCTCTGCAGTGGATTTGTACATCAAGTACAGTCTTAGGTATTAGACTGACATGCATTATCACTAATCCCCATGAACTCCCAGACTAGGTGAGAAGAAATGCAAGGAAACAGCGATTTCAAGAGAATCCGATAGAATCATTCAAGTAGATTTGTCTCTGTCTAGTAGTTCAATGTTTGTGCTTTCTTCAGGGACAGTTTCTATTTATTGCTTTTCCCTCCACATTTATGGGCCATACTTTGTTGTTTATTTCTAGACATCATATTTTTTTGAAAACTTAAGGTTATTAATATAGTAATGTGTTGACTCTGGAAATCCGATAATCCCATCTCCCCAAGGTTTGTGGATGTTCCTTACTGTAGCTGATTTTGTGACTCTTCTGAATTCCTTTTAGTAGTCTATATTCTTTATCATGTGTGGTCACTTAACATTGTGAGGAAAATATCTAGAATCATGCCGATACTTTGGATTTAGAACACTAAGAAGGCACTGATGCCATTCATTGATACTAAAAATACTAAATATGAAATGAATTTGGAGAAGGGAAGGAAAATGGATGAATGCAGATTTGAAGATAATGAGATTAAGTTGCCTATGAAATATACAGGGACGATATTCAACAGACCCTTGGAGACACAGATTTGGCAATCAAGAGGGAATTTGGAGCTGCCAATGTAGATTTGGTAGAGCCAGATGGAAATATAAGTGATAAAAGAAACCATGTTTACATACGAAATCACTGGAAATGTAAAAAAGTGAGAAAAGATTATTAAAACTACCTTAGAAAATACCATAAACTGAATAGAAAACTCAGTGGTAATATTCCTAGTGAAATTACATCATACAGTTAGAATCAATTAAAAACATTCACACTAATTCATGAAGAGCGTATTACCCTTTCTTAGGTGTGTACCTTAACTTTACAATTAGTGAAGGTTTCATGGAGTCAATCCAGGAATGTTTCCAATGGAATAAGTCTGGAGGGAGAGCTTTGGTCTACCAGAGTAGACTCTAACATTATTTAAATTGTAGAGCAATAGCTTAGCTAGGGTAAAACCACTGTTTTTTTCTAGGTCATCAATGTGAATTTAATTATTAATATTGTCAGCTAGAAGAAAATTAAAGTCTTCTAAGAAAACCAGTCAGGAAAGTCTGGGAATATAATCAGGTTAAAACAAAACTGCTCTTGGAGAATCTGAGATATAATTAAACCACCCAACATTAACCTTATTCCCAACCTCAATCTATCTTAACATTAATGATTACAAAAAAATAAAATAAAATAAAAAATTAGATCCAAAGACATAATGGCCTGTGTTTTGAGAAGTAATTATTTCTTCCTATTTAAATGTCAAAATTTTGAGGATAAAAACAATACATTAGATTTTTAAAAATTACATTATAATTAAAGAAAGACATATTACATAAATAATACAAGATATGGTATATATGAAAACAGAAATGCAACATTTGCCTTATTTTTAAGTGAAGATTGCAATTATCAGCTGCCACTACTGTTTAAAATGGAAAGCATCTGAAATTCTAATTAAGAAGACTTCACTAACTTATTCAGAAAATGGTTATTTCTATGTAAATTACTCAATTCACACAGTGAGATAATTTATCAATTAATCTCATATTTCAATAATAAATATAAAAGGCAATAAATCTTTCTGTAAAGGTACACATGGCAAATATTTTAGGCTCTGCAGTCCATACCATCCTTCATAACTACTCAAATCTGTCCTTGTCGTTCAAAAAACAGCCGTGGACAATATATAAAAGAATTAGCATGGCTGTGGTTAAAAAAGCCTTATTGACGAACACTAAACTTTGATTTTCCTGAACTACCATGTGTCATAAAATATTATTTTTCTCTTTTTTTCAGCATTAAGGATGAAAAGAAAAGGAGTTTTTTAGGTCACCAAACAGGCATAACATTGCAAAAACAGGCAGGTCATATTCAACCTTTGGGCCATAGTTTGCTGACTTGTTGTCTAGAACTAAAATCTACATGATTTTCTCAAATTGTATGTATATTAGCAGTACAAACACAAGCTTAGAGCAGGTTCTCTGGATTCTGAATTCCTAAGGCTGGAGCAGTGTATTTTTTTTTTCTCTCAGCTTTCTATTCCTGTTATTTGACACAGAGCAATTAATTTTTTTGTTTGTTTGTTCTTATTATTGTGGTTTATAGGCTCAGAAACAAATATGTGGAATGACTCTATGCACGTATGAATAAACAAAAATCTTGACACCATTTCTATTCTGTCAGGGTACTAGAAAGAATCAAAAATCAACATGACTCAATTTTATTTTTTCTCAACATTTTTACGAAGCTTTAGTATAAGAAGTCCAGTGAATTCACTGGTATTGTCTTAACCCACAAGGTTTAAGGATAATCAGTTTTTGCAATTTCAGTAGTTTCACAAAGGAACATTAATTGTTTATCACCGGGTCAGAATAAACATAGGATATTATGGATTCTATATTTACAAAGATTATACATTTTAAAATACTACCATATTTTGTAACTATGAAGCAGAATTTTAAAAATTATGTTATTATTTAACAAGTAAACACATATATAGAGAGATAATTATGTTGACTTTAATTTTCGATGTATACTAGTATTTTAAACATTTGAAAATGTGTCTTTCCTACATTATATATTTACGTGTGCTAGCCTTTCAGGATATTGAATTCTGCAAATGAGAATAATTTTTTAACAAACCTTGATATTATTGTATAATAGTTAAGAGTTTAGGGTCTGCAGTTAAACTAAATAGCTACAGATTTCAGATCCCCACCCCTTTTTGGCTATGTGACCCTGGACAATTTACTTATCTGTGACTTACTATCTCCTTTTCATGGCGATAACAGTTGTTACCTCATAGGGTGTTGCTAATTAAGAGAGTTAATATGCATATATTGTTTACAACAGTTCCTGGTACATTTTAAGAACTCAATATATGTAAGCTTTTAAAATATATTCAAATTAGTCAATAAAACATTGTCATTAGCATGCCTATTTTTAGTTGTCTATTTCTTCCCACCCAGCTAGTATAATATAGGAGAAAATAATTTGAAGCTGTCAAAGATTCCAGACAAATTGGTTAATGTATTACAAAGATTACTTTTTTCCTATTACACAAGTAACCTACATTGAAAATCAGATCTGAACAAAACTTCTACCAGTAGAACGTAGCCAAAGGGTAAAATTTTACCCTCAGTCACAGAAGAGACATTCCTTTTCCCCTTAGAAGGACATATGCATATTCATCTGTAGGCACACATTTATTTGTATCGAGTTTTTACCTTTCCATATTTTATGTTAGAAGGCACATCTGTCTGTTTTTAACGGGAATAAATCCCCTTTGTGTGAATGCTTGCTTTTTTTCTTGGCTGTGAAAACATACTAATGAGAAAGTTATTTATAAAACTGTAAATTGTATGATCATTATTCTCAGAATATATATCTATTTCAAAAGTGAATAGGAATAATAAACTAAGATGTTAAAATGAAACTAAAGGAAAGATGAGCTTTTAAAAAAGAATATGTTACATTATAGATTGAATTTAATTATTGATGAACATTATTGTAAAGAAATTTACCATGTTTTCTCTTGGGTGGGGGAGCCTTTCAGAAAAGTCATTTAGATAAATGGGAAATAAAACCTGAATCTATGCAGCTGAATGGATTTTGCTGTTGCTGTGTGGTAGTTTTTTACTGTAGTTGTTTTCCACCATTCCTTTTTTTAAGTTATTGTATTTCTTATTGAATAAAATGCTGGGCAGTGTATGGTTTTCAGTGTCTCAAGTAAGTCTTGTATCATCGTCAAGATAAATTCTCACTCAATATCCTAAAACGGTTTCTATTTTATAATTTTGAGAATTACTATTTTATGTCATCAGATATAAATTTTGACAAAAAGTCAAATTTTTAGTGAGAACACGTGAACCTACTTCATAACCTAAGACCTAGTTTACAAAAGTTTATCTGTATTTAAAGGCTACCTCCTTGTTACTACCTTATCATTTGCTTCTCCCCAACACCTAAATAACATTATCATTACATTATATCTTTTTATATTTTCTATGTATACCTAATATTATATTATGTAGTATTTATTATTTTTGCAACTATTAAAATGTATAGCGTAAAAATGTACAATGTTTTATTTTTTGTTTATTTTATTCATTATTATATTGCCTAATCATGTCCACACTGTGACATGTATCAGACATCAATGGATGGATGGATAGATAGATAGACAGGTAGACAGATAGATAGAAATATACAGATATATAGACTATTGTTTGTTTTTGCTTTTTCTGTTTTTAAAATATGTATCAGCCTTTTGTTTCCTTCATTGGTCAGTTTTGTTCAGGGATACCACAGCTTGACATGATATAAAAGCATCCAAATAAGACCATGTATGCATTTTATTTAAAGGTAAATCTTATTTAAAAATAAACTTCTTTCAATGCTAATTTATTTAGAATTTCTATCTAAGAAACCACTATGTAGCTAGGCCATTTTAGGCTTTAGAGTCATAGATATATCAGGGTTCAGTGATTTTTAATTTAATTTTAGAGATCTATTTTACAAATACATTTTTGCCATTCCTAAGACTAATTTCATAAAATTTTACTTAAATCCACATTTATTTCTTACTGCATTAGATAGAAATTCTCATTATTACATACAAGTAAAATTTATCTTAGATTTTGTTATTATTTTTGGATGTAAATATAAACCCAAAATTTTAAATGTGCTTTTACTAATACTGAAAATTCAGTATTATTCACAATATTTAATTCAATAATATTACATAAAAGGTTTAAAACTAATGTATTAACTATTTCTCTTAATTTATATCTTATATGTTAACATAAGACTTGGAACATTGGCTCAGACACATGGTTCATTTGATCAAGTAGGCTTTTGCCAACCCAAGCCCAAAGACAGATCCTTATGTAACACAATATTTCTCAAAATGTAGGGTACATATGTAAAATTCGAGATTTTTTTTAAGTGAATATTTATGGACCTCATTCTCCGAGATTAATTTTTCAGTAGGTCTGGATTAGAACTAGAGTTTAGACTTTTTGTGAGCCATCTAGATTACATTAATTCCAGTTGTGCACCCAGACTATTTTGAAAATATTATGACTATTTCCTTTTTTGGATTTTCTATACTTTACTTCTATCTTTGATGAGGAATGAAGTACATAGTTCAATATTACAAACTGTGTTCCTGGTAAGGAAACAACATAATTTTATGATGTATCAGAAAAAGGTTTATATTATTTCTCTTTTCCTTCTTTAGTGTGAATTTATATTTATTTTGTAAGCAAAATATTTTGGGATAATGATTTTTAAGAAATAATCCACATACCTTGCATGTCTCTTTTTTGAGTGGGGGAGAATTATGCTTAGAATTCTTCATTTATGACACACTTTTAAAACATATTATTTATATCTATCTACTCACATACTATTTTTATATAAATCATTCACATTGATTCATTTTCTTGATTCAAAAAATAAGTACTAAGTAAGTATCTACGATATACCATGTAGAGTTCTTGAGTTACTGAGATTACGGCAGTAAACATAGCTATCTCCCTGGATAAAGTTCCACTGTAGTTGGAACAAATGACAAGTTATAAAACATATAAATTATTATATATTGGGTAGTAACAGAAAAAGAGGACAAGTTGGTTGGATCCCATGTGATGCAAGGGAAAATCAAGGACATAGTTGGTGACTTTGTAGGTCATCTGAAAACTGTGACTTAATATCTGTGAGCAAGAAGCTACTTGATTGTTTTGAAGAGAAATGTGTAATTATCTAATCTTTCTGGTTGTTGGATGAAGAACAGGAACAAATGAGGGAGCAGGATCACTGGTGTGGAAGTTACTGCCATCATCTTTGTGAGAGTTGACAGTGTCTTTGACTGTTATAGCTGTGGTAGTGATTATGAAAAATAGTTAGATTTTTTACTTATTTTCAAAGTGCATTTCACAGGATGTGCTTATGGATTGGATAGGAAATACAAAAGAGATTAGTCAAAAGTGATTGAAAAGTTTGTGCTAAGAAAATGAAAGAATAGATAAATGTAAGGTTGCAATAGAAGCATATCAAAGATAGGAATTTTATTTGTATGTGTTGAGATACCTATTAGGTATACTGTTAGATACCCGAGTGGACATCCCTGTGAGAATTTTGTATTATGTTTACTATTTACCACCCAGAGTTTAGTGTCCTTTGCAATCTTGAATATCTAAATCTGTAGTAGCTCTTAATGATAATTTAGAAAACTAATGAATATTTGGTCTTAAGCTCTGATGTAATCACCTTTAAAAATTCTCTATCAAAATCAATCTATATTAACTTCTATATTTTGTGTTTATTTCTAAATAATCTCTCTACCAATAAAGAAACAAAATTTTAGCCCTCATTTTCTTAGCCCTTTCTGACACCAACACACACATGTGCTCACAGACACCTACACACGCTTCTTTATATATATTGAATTGTTTTTACTAACAATTTCCTTTTGTTTTCCTAGTCAGTAATATCATTTCTCATAATTTGTTTTTACTTTATTAAAGCTCAATTAACTATATATAATTATACAAAATAGGTCTTCAAATTATGTTTTTGTTTATTTATAATAGTTAAGATATTAATAAAAAGGTAAAACAAATATAAATCTGAATTTGTGGAAATTTACTATACAGTATGGGCCTATATTATCAATTCTCACCTTTGTAAACATGAAATACAAATTAGATTCATGTTCGATGAACAGACATAATCTATTTTAGTTTAACTATGAAAGAGTAGATATTTTGTATAAGTCAATGGAATATGGCTATAGAAGAATTTTGTTTGTCAGCAGAGCAATCACTTTTTAAACTGAGCAATAATATTTAACATTTATTGAAACATACTACACACTAAGCAATTTCGCTAAGGGCTTCATGTGAATTATTTCCTTAAAATCTCACAAGAATGCTACAGGCCTTATTTCGTTATCCATTATCTTCTAGATTATAAGTAATTGGAGGTATTGTGAAGTTAAGAAATTGGAACACGGTAACACAGTTAACAGATGTAGCCTGAACACATTGCCAATTCTACCTGACCCCAACATCTGTTTTGATAAGCAACAAGCTATCAAGGAATTAAGCCAAAAATAAGAAATTAGGCCAATGAGAAATACTTTCGTATGTACACTTTTGATATAATGGCTTTATGTGAGAGAATCCCATAGATTGGTCTTGTTCTGAAGTTTGCTAACTGGACAACAGTGGGTTGAGGTCTCAGGCAGTATCATTTGCAAGGTGGATGAACAGTTGACACATTTTCATTGCCAGGATAATGATGTGAGACTCAAATATATCTCATCTTTTGGTAAATAAGAGATGATTGAGTTAAATCTCACATCAATATTAGAACAAAGCATGACAACAAACTGGGCTACCAGTTTCGTAGGATTGGTCTATAAAGGAACATCCTGTGCTGGGCCTGGTGGCTCAGGCCTGTAATCCCAGCACTTTGGGAGGCCAAGGCAGGCGGATCACGAGGTCAGCCTGGCCAACATGGTGAAACCCTGTCTCTACTAAAAATGCAAAAAATTAGCTGGGTGTGGTGGGCACCTGTAGTCCCAGCTACTTAGAAGGCTGAGGTAGGAGCATCACTTGAATCTGGGAAGCCGGAGGTTGCAGTGAACCAAAATCATTCCACTGCACTCCAGGCTGGGTGACAGAACAAGACTCCATCTCAAAAAAAAGAAAAAAAAAAAAAAAAAGAACAACATATATATGAGCCATATTAGGCTTAAAATAGCATTCTACCATCCTGGCTTTCACTCAGTTATGGAACATCTCCTGCCTCATGTTCGCACATTTTGGTCTGTATTTTGAGAGTGCTTCTTTGGACTCTTTCACTAATATATATATATTTAATCAGTTTCTATAATTAGCTTAACTGTCATGCATTCAGATAAATTTCCTGAAGAACTGATCAAAAATGGTCCCCTGACCCATTACGTAGGCAGGAATTATTATTTTTATTATCATTATTATTATTTTATCATGACCTTGTATTCATTTCCTTCACAGGATTCCACATATTATTTATAAATATATTTACTTGTATAATTATTAACTGTGTGTTCCTTTCTCTAAAATGCAAATTTCCCTTTCCAATGTGTAAAAGTGGCTTATCACAGTATCCTACACATCCTGGATAATCAATAATTACTTATTAAATCACTGAAGCAATAGTGCCATTACTCTCTTGTTATTTTCCCAATATGCCCAATAAATAAGATTTTGCCTCACTTTTCAATAACTGGTGTTAAAAAGTACTTAGTTTGATTGACAGACCTGGGTCAGAATGTGAAAAATTAAAAACAGGATTTCTATAAGTTAGCCCAGTAGCCATTTGCTGCAAACAGATTTGGAGTTTATACTGAAATTGACCCAAACTGCCAGTTGAAAATCTTTCTTAAAAACCTCATAATCACTTCACACTTAGAATAATGCTAACAAAACCCACCATAGGGAACCTAATAGTTCCCTCCACTCAATACATCTGCTTCTGTCGGTAGTTTACTGAACCTGAAATCTCAATACCTAAGCTTCGTTTCTGAGTCTTCTTTATTTCTTTCTCTGTAATCTCATGTGATCACGAAAACCTTTATTCATTCATCTAGCTGTAAATCTCTTACTGAGTAGCAAACATGTACAATGATCTGGAATTTTCAAAAAAACAAATCTTACGTATGAGCATGGACAAGTTTTAAAATTTCTGAGGCTCAGATATCTTATCAGTATAAAGGTCATGATATTGCCTGATTCTAGTAGGTGCTATAACTACACAATGATGCTAACTAGCGCCATGGGGTATGAAAGACTTTGGTTAGAGTCCTGCCTCTTCCACTTAACAAATGCTTGTCTCTAAGCAGTGTTCCACTTTATAAGCCTAAAATAAAAATAACATCTACATCCTATGATTGTGATATATATTTAGTGCATCTATATTGAAAAGGGCACTGCTGAGCACAGAGTAAGCACTAAATAAATCGTAGCTTCTAAAGAACTGGGAGTCTAGAAAGGAAAGTTGTGCATACAAATATGAATGCAACAAAAAGCCATACGCAGAATAGTAAGAAACTTATTTTCGTAGAGTGGTCATAAAAGAAGGAAGTAGCCAATTCTTATGAGGGAAGCATTTTTTTATGAGTGAGGCAAATTGAATTTTGAAAGATCAATATGTTTTACCTGATAGATAAGGTAGAAATGTATTCTATGAAGTGTGGTGGAGACTATGAAGCACTGAGAAAGAGGATAATTATCTTAGACTGAATAGTAGTGGCTAAGTCTGAATTGAACTTGGATGGAAGTATAGGAAAGATAAAACACTGAGGCAAATATATTTGAGATGTAGGTAGGGACCAATTATGAGGGACCTTATGTTTTTTTACCGAGACTGAGGGTTTGAAAAAGGGAATCATCCAGTCTCTGAGAAAGCTATTAGGCAGCCAAGCAGTTCCGAAGCAGTGTGGTGGCAACTTCTAGTATGGCTCCTGTTACACAGATTTAGTTAGTAAGTCCAGGTTGATTTAGAAAGTGTATTATAGCACAGTAGCTAACAGGAATTTATTTGCATCATTTCTTTTAGCCTCTGAAGTCTCATGGGGGTGATGCGAAGGTGGCCAAAGTGAATGTTACACAATGGTCTGTGTCAAAGCTGAGAATACTGAGCTTAAGAAACTTCCAATCTAAGCACTGCCCGGAAGTCCCCCTTTCACTCTGGATGCACTGAATATATATCACAACCACATGAAGTGGATGTCATTTCTATTTTAGGCTTATAGGTTAGAACAATGCTCAGAGACATTTTTAGATAGAGGAGGCAGGACTCTCATCAAATTCTTTCAAATCCCAAGGCTCTAGTTTGCTTCACTATGTAATTATAACACCTGTTAGAACCAGGAAATAATATGACCTTTATACAGATAAAAAATCTGAGCCTCGGATATTTTAAAACCTATTCATGCTCAGTGATACGATCTGATAGGCCAGAAAACCCACCCATCTTCCCTTCCAGAGAGAAAAGTTATCTTTTTTACTTTGGAATATAAGCACATTTTCTCTGGAGGAAGGAGAGCTTCATCTTTGCAATCTTAGAATATATGTCGGGAAGGAGACATACTTTAAATCTGTACATTTTCTAAATCTGAGTAAATTAAATACACTTTGAATGTCTAGGAATGAAGACACGTAAGAGATTAATTGAGATAGATTATTTGTTATCCAACCAAGAGAACTCCTAAGCATAGATTTCAATGAATGTGAGAAAGCTAGCACTAGAAGATCTGAAAATGAGTGTTCCAGGAAATAAGGACAAAAATTTAAAGTTCTCAGTTTCCATGCATGGCATATTTGAGATAAACAAACATGTAATGTTTGACAAAAGCAGAGTAAATAAATGATATAGCGTCAGGGAGTTAAGTCAGACAGGCCTGCATAGGCAAGATTACATAGAATGTTATTACATGTATCAATGTGAACCTCATCCTGGGTGTGTTCTGAAGCTACTCAAGGGCTGGAGAAACAGGATGACAAAATTTAATTCAAATTTTAATAACTGCATCCTGGATACCATGTGGTTGAAAAATTCAAAGAAGGAGGACCAGTTAAGGAATATGACAGTTTTAGAAACCTATGCCTGGCATGGTGGCTCATGCTTGTAATCCCAGCACTTTGGGAGGCTGAGGCAGGTGGATCACCTGTGGTCAGGAATTCGAGACCAACCTGGCCAACACGGTGAAACC
Organism: Chlorocebus sabaeus; assembly: GCF_047675955.1. NCBI lineage: Eukaryota > Metazoa > Chordata > Mammalia > Primates > Cercopithecidae > Chlorocebus > Chlorocebus sabaeus. The sequence continues at coordinate 117,485,708 of NC_132911.1, forward strand.
TCCCTCGACTAAAAATACAAAGATTAGCCGGACATGGTGTCATACACTTGCAGTTCCAGCTACTCAAGAGGCTGAGGCAAGAGAATCGCTTTAACACAGAAGTCGGAGATTGCAGTGAGCCAAGATCATTCCATTGCACTCCAGCCTGGGTAACAGAGCGAGACACTGTCTCAATAATAATGACAATAAAACTGAAATGACTTTTGCACATAATACATTGAATAGATTTGATACATATGTTGAAATCAGCATTGTTAGAATTTTTTGGCAGATGGAGTACAGGAAAATAAGAGTAGTCAAAAATGAAACCTGTTATTTGGACCTGAGTGTTAGAATAAGTTGATTTGCCATTACGACAAAGGAAAGAAAATAAATTTAGGAGAGAAATCAATAGGGCAATTTGGATAGAATGTCTGTGTTTATCAGCCAAACCAAGATCCCTTTGATGTTTGATAGAAACAGTATTTAATTATTATGAAGAGACAATAAGGCAATAAGTGTAAATAATGATTGTCTTGGGTAAACTGGGGTTCTTGGTGACCCCAGTTTTAAATACTTGAGATATTTACTACATATTCAATTATATAAGTCAAGTTAGGAGTTGGATAAGCAAGTCTAGTGTTCTGTGAGGAGGTCAGATAGAGATATAATTTGGAACTCATCAGTGAATGGATGTTGTGTAAAACCATAAGAATAAATAATATGACTATGTTAATTAATGTAGAAATAAAAGAGATCTGAGAAAGAACACTGGGTAAGTTCACTTCTTAGAGTCTGAGAAAAAAAGGCAATACCATAAAGAAGAAAAACTGGACTAGCACAGAAAATGGAAGACTGAGTCCGTAGGAACAGAGAATTTTCTTTGATTTACAGATATACCATGATATTCTAAAAATATGCTTGGCACATAATAGGTCCTCAATAAATATTTGTTGTATTAAACATTTTAGGCAAAAACAGTTGGCTGCAGATAAATTACTTAATTTGGTTGTGAAAACTCTTTAAATGGATAAAACATTAATAAAATTCCTTTTAGAGTTTGCCTGATGCTATACTATTAACAAGGTTACTTAAATATGCATCACACACAGTGCAAACAAGACAGCAAATCATTAGTCAGTGTCATGAGTCATGTTTGCACCAGGCCAACAAAACCAAAATGAACAAGCCCATTTAACTGGCTGCTTCAGATGAACCCAGCCATAAAAATAAAATGTTACCAGAAAATCTAATATTTTTCTTCAGTATTTATGTGTATAATTCTTACACAATAAAATGCAAAGTTCTTATATTTTTTTATGTGTTTTGAAATTGTGTACAATTACTTGCCACTATCCAACATTAGATGTAGAAATCACCATGGAATGTACCCTTACTTTTTTTTCCCAATCAATTCCCAATCTTTCTGCATGTCCCCATTCACCTCTCCCAGTCTCAGGCCTCCCACCCCTCCCATTGAGGAGACCATTCTCTGATTTATGTTACCATGACTATTTTGCTTATTCTTGAGTTTTATACAAATAAAATAGTAAAGTATGAGTAGACATAATTTGTCAAATTGCTTTTGTTAAATTTAATGCTTTTGTATGTGTAAAATTTTTTCTCTTTCAAAGATTTTTTTCTAGACTTAAGAATGCTCTTAATCCAAAATTACTGAGGAAATTTATTATAAATCCATGCTGAATATTATATTTTTTCTGTATCTATTGAGGTAATATACTCTTCTCCTTTATATTCTTCATGCATTTAAGTAAATTGATTTTCAAACATAAAATAAGGTTTTCATTATTGAGATGACTCCTTTGGTAGTGATATGTTACCCTTTTTGTATGTCACTCTATACAATTTGCTAATATTTTGTGAAGGAGTTTTGCATCTCTGGTGATGAAAGATTATCCTGTGATTTTATTTTTTATAATGTTCTCATCATATTTTCATGTCAGTTTTATTGACTCGTAAAGTGGTTTGGGAATTGTTCCATTCTGTTGGATTTTCTGAAAACATTTTTGTAAGATCTTTTATTAATGCTTCATAAAATTCATCAGTGAAGCCATCTAGGCTTAAAGTATTTTCTTATTATCTTGATATGGTCTTGCTCTGTGTCCCCACCCAACACTCATCTTGAATTGTAATCCCCATGTGCTGGGGGAGGGACCTCATGGGAGGTAATTAGATCATGGGGATGTTTCCCACACACATGCTATCCTTGTGATAGTGAGTGAATACCCAAGAGATATGATGGTTTTATAAGGGGCTTTTCCTCCACCTTGCTCTGCACTTAACTCTCCTGCCACCAAGTGAAGAAGGATGTGTTTCCCTTTCCACCATGATTGTAAGTTTTCTGAGGCTTCTCCAGCCATGCAGAACTGTGACTCAATTAAACCTCTTTCCTTTATAAGTTACCCAGTCTCAGGCATTCCTTATAGCAGTATGATAATGAACTAATCTGTATCATTTTAATTGCTGTGATATTTAGACTATTAATATTATCCATTCTTTTATTGCTGATATCATTGATTTACTTTTTCTTTTCTTGATTAGTCTTATAAAAGATTTACTAGTTACATTAGTCTAAAAAGAACCAACTTTATACGCTATCTAGATAGATATCTAGATATCTAGATATCTAGATATCTAGATAGATATCTAGATATCTAGATATCTAGATAGATAGCGTATAAAGTTGGTTCTTTTTAGACTAATGTAACTAGTAAATCTTTTATAGTTATACCACAGTGATGGCCCCTAAAATGATAAAAATAATCTATACTAAGTGAGGTAGAGGTGTCTGTGGTGGATATAATACAATGAATACACTATCTACTCTATAAAACTCATGAAATGCTCACGAATCAGAGGGGAGCTTGGAGGGTATTCAGTTTACTAAAGTGATAAGGAATGCACTGGTGAGTGTGGTACTAGCATCGTGGCAGTTCAGTGGTGTCTTCTCTCAGAGAGCCACAGCTGACCATAGATGATTCTTTTACTTGGGATCACTAATAACCATAGAAATATTAGGACCCTAAAACTAGATAGTCCAAGAGTCAATGCTTAGTCATCACAAGCCAGATATGTTCAGTAATCTTAATAAACAGCAACATCTTCCAGTTTTTGCCCCTTCAGTATGATATTGGCTGTGGGTTTGTCATAAATAGCTCTTATTATTTGGACATACGTCCCATCAATACTTAATTTATTGAGAGTTTTTAGCATGAAGGGCCATTGAATATTGTCAAAGGCCTTTTCTGCATCTATTGAGATAATCATGTGATTTTTGTGTTTGGTTCTGTTTATATGCTGGATTACGTTTATTGATTTGTGTATGGTGAACCAGCCTTGCATCCCAGGGATGAAATCCACTTGATCATGGTGGATAAGCTTTTTGATGTGCTACTGGATTCGGTTTGCCAGCATTTTATTGAGGATTTTTGCATCGATGTTCATCAGGGATATTGGTCTAAAATTCTCTTTTTTTGTTGTGTCTCTGCCAGGCTTTGGTATCAGGATGATGCTGGCCTCATAAAATGACATAGGGAGGATTTCCTCTTTTTCTATTGATTGGAAAAGCTTTGGAAGGAATGGTAGCAGCTCCTCTTTGTACCTCTGGTAGAATTCGGCTGTGAATTCATCTGGTCCTGCACTGTTTTGGTTGGTAGGCTATTAATTATTACCTCAATTTCAGATCATGTTATTGATCTATTCAGGGATTCAACTTCTTTCTGGTTTAGTCTTGGGAGGGTGTATGTCTCCAGGAATGTATCCATTTCTTCTAGATTTTCTAGTTTATTTGCATAGAGGTGTTTATAGATGGAAGTTTGTATTTCTGTGGGGTCGGTGGTGATATCCCCTTTATCATTTTTTATTGCATCGATTTGATTCTTCTCTCTTTTCTTCTTTATTAGTCTTGCTAGCGGTCTATCAATTTTGTTGATCTTTTCAAGAAACCAGCTTCTGGATTCATTGATTTTTGAAGGGTTTTTTTGCGTCTTTATCTCCTTCAGTTCTGCTTTGATCTTAGTTATTTCTTGTCTTCTACTAGCTTTTGAATGTGTTTGCTCTCGCTTCTCTAGTTCTTTTAATTGTGATATTAGGGTGTGGATTTTAGATCTTTCCTGCTTTCTCTTGTGGGCATTTAGTACTATAAATTTCCCTCTATACACTGTTTTAAATGTGTCCCAGAGATTCTGATATGTTGTGTCTTTGTTGTCATTGGTTTCAAAGAACATCTTTATTTCTGCCTTCATTTCGTTATGTACCCAGTAGTCATTGAGGAGCAGGTTGTCTGGCACAAGACAGGTATTCCCTCTCTCAACACTCCTATTCAACATAGTGTTGGAAGTTCTGGCCAGGGCAATCAGGCAGGAGAAAGAAATAAAGAGTATTCAATTAGGAAAGAGGAAGTCAAATTGTCCCTGTTTGCAGATGACATGATTGTATATTTAGCAAACCCCATCATCTCAGACCAAAATCTCCTTAAGCTGATAAGCAACTTCAGCAAAGTCTCAGGATACAAAATCAATGTGCAAAAATCACAATCATTCTTATACACCAATAACAGATAAACAGAGAGCCAAATCATGAGTGAACTCCCATTCACAATGCTTCAAAGAGAATAAAATACCTAGGAATCTAACTTACAATGGATGGGAAGGACCTCTTCAAGGAGAACTACAAACCACTGCTCAACGAAATAAAAGAGGACACAAACAAATGGAAGAACATCCCATGCTCATGGATAGGAAGAATCAATATTGTGAAAATGGCCACACTGCCCAAGGTAATTTATAGATTCAATGCCATCCCCTTTAAGCTACCAATGACTTTCTTGACAGAATTGGGAAAAACTACTTTAAAGTTCACATGGAACCAAAAAAGAGCCCGCATTGCCAAGACAATCCTCAACAAAAGAACAAAGGTGGAGGCATCACGCTACCTGATTTCAAACTATACTACAAGGCTACAGTAACCAAAACAGCATGGTACTGGTACCAAAACAGAGATATATACCAATGGAACAGAACAGAGTCCTCAGAAATAATGCCACACATCTACAACCATCTGATCTTTGACAAACTTGACAAAAACAAGAAATAGGGAAAGGATTCCCTATTTAATAAATGATGCTGGGAAAACTGGCTAGCTATATGTTGGAAGCTGAAACTGGATCCCTTCCTTACACCTTATACAAAAATCAATTCAAGATGCATTAAAGACTTAAATGTTAGACCTAAAACCATAAAAACCCTAGAAGAAAACCTGGGCAATACCATTCAGGACATAGGCATGGGCACGGACTTCATGACTAAAACACCAAAAGCAACAGCAACAAAAATCAAAATTGACAAATGGGATCTAATTAAACTAAAGAACTTCTGCATAGCAAAAGAAGCTACTGTCAGAGTGAACAGGCAACCTACAGAATGGGAGACAATTTTTGCAATCTACTCACCTGACAAAGGGCTAATATCCAGAACCTACAAAGAACTCAAACAAATTTACCAGAAAAAAACAACCCCATCAAAAAGTGGGCAAAGGATATGTACAGACACTTCTCAAAAGAAGACATTTATGCAGCCAACAGACACATGAAAAAATGCTCATCATCACTAGCCATCAGAGAAATACAAATCAAAACCACAATGAGATACCATCTCACACCAGTTAGAATGGCTAGAATGGTGATCATTAAAAAGTCAGGAAACAACAGGTGCTGGAGAGGATGTGGGGAAATAGGAACACTTCTACACTGTTGGTGGGACTGTAAACTAGTTCAACCATTGTGGAAGACAGTGTGTGGATTCCTCAAGGATCTAGAACTAGAAATACCATTCAACCCAGCCATCCCATTACTGGGTATATACCCAAAGGATTATCAATCATGCTGCTATAAAGACACATGTACACACATGTTTATTGAGGCACTATTCACAATAGCAAAGACTTGGAACCAATGCAAATGTCCATCAATGATAGACTGGATTAAGAAAATGTGGCACATATACATCATGGAATACTATGCAGCTGTAAAAAAGGATGGGTTCAAGTCCTTTGTAGGGACATGGATGAATCTGGAAACCATCATTCTCAGCAAACTATTGCAAGGACAAAAAACCAACCAACAACACCACATGTTCTCACTCGTAGGTGGGAATTGAACATTGAGAACATGTGAACACAGAAAGGGGAAGATCACACACCAGGGCCTGTCATGGCATAGGGGAGAGGGAGCAGGGATAGCATTAGAAGATATACCTAATGTAAATGATGAGTTAATGTGTGCAGCACACCAACATGGCACATGTATACATATACAACAGGCCTGCATGTTGTGCACATGTACCCTAGAACTTAAAGTATAATAAAATAAATAAATAAATAAATAAATAAATAACCAGCAACATCAGAATAATAGGAGAGGCCCAAAGAATGTTATGGGATATTAATTCTAACTTTGCACCATCAAAATAAGTCAAGGATGAATGGCCATGAGCATGAAGGCAGTTACAAAACGTCATGATGTTTTGCTCAGTTTCTAGACATAAGTTAGTTATTGGATTCAAAACAGATTAACTGACCTAGATATCCAGTGCCCAAGATGAAGGACTCTACATTGAAATTATATAGATCAATGATTATCTCAGTCATTCCCAAAAGGAACTGAGACAATTACCCCAACAACGCTGCACTGATGCAAAAGGAAATGAGGAGCATACCTAAATATTTTAAGCACTGCTAGCGATGAGGTCCAATTTGCCACGAATGTCTCTAATGACTCTTGGTATAGGATTCTCCATGGTCCTCTCCATTTCTACACATCTTGAATTAACTTTTGTTCTGGAATATGTTTTAAATAATGTTTATATAGAAAACAACCTTAGAAGATAGGCTCTCTTTTCAGAGCAGAGGTAATATTTGTTTGCTGACCATAATAAAGATAATATATCTCTCTAGGGAGACATTCAAGCAAGATTTCTAATAGCCCCTTTATCACAGAGTATTCTATTTTTTAAAACCTGAGGTCCCTCAGCTGTGATGCAAAGTCATTACTTGTGCACTATCCACCTGGTTTTGTTCTCACGGATTACCATGGCATGTGGAGAGCAGAGGAATCTTACACAAGCATGGAACTCGAGATTCTTCCTTTGTGCTGAGTAACAAAATCCTGTCTTTAACTGAGTCATCGCATGCCTTCTGCTAGCATCTGTGAACTTGTGACAGTTTTATTATCTTTCAAGTGAAAAATGCCAACTTTTCTTAGTTCTTGATAATCCCCTGACCTCACATCTGATGCATAACTTTGGAAATAAAGGGGGTAGGTAATAAGTTGAGTTCAGACCCAGTGAACCCATAAGGCAAAACCTCTATGTTTGGTCCTTGGCCTGTGTGGCAGGAACTGTTGTAGTCTGAATGTCTATGTGTAATAGCTTCTTAAATTATCTTCTCCACAGCCAAAATTTGAATTTGAAAAAGAAAAATCACATCTTTAATGGAATGACAAAAATTAATGGCACCTTAAAGAACTAAAGGATACATGAATGGTAATCTTAAGATATTTTGATTTAATTCATAACTCCAGACCCTGCAGAAATCAGGCAGAATCTGGAGCATGATAATTGAACATGATCTTTCGAAGCAAGTGGTGACTTTAATTTCAGACACTCTACCAGACATGGTATCTGTAGTAGAGAGAAATATGGCTGGATGCAGTGGGTCATGCCTGTAATCCCAGTACTTTGGAAGGCTGAGGCAAGGGGATTACTCGAGGACAGGAGTTCGTGACCAGCCTGGCCAACTTATCAAAACCCTATCACTACTAAAAGTACAAAAATTAGCTGGGCATGGTGATTCAAGCTACTCAGGAGGCTGAGGCAGGAGAATTGCTTGAACTTGGGAGGCGGAGGGTGCAGTGAGCTGAGATCACACCACTGTACTTTGTCTCAAAAAACAAATAATAATTAACATGGTCTCAGATACATAGTATGTGGCTGTAGATTTTATCAAATTAATATGTTTGTATCTCTATTAGGAAAGAGAATCAGAATTAGCTCACATTCATTTGGAAGTTATAATAGTACACAGTTACAGTTTTTCAATATCATCCAAAGATATCTAGAGTGGACATTCCATAATATACCTCTGGTACACTTAATTGATAATATCAAACAAATATGACAGGATGAGCAAGAAGTGACTAGTATACTGGTGTGTTCAGACATGCACTCCAGAGGATAGAAAATAAAGACTCAGAGACCTACTACAATGGCAAAATGTTTGAGGAAAAATGCTCATAAAAATGCTGAGAAATACCCTCCACAGGAAAAACAAATGATTTTATCTGACTCTTCCACCATGAAGATTTATTTGATTTATTCCTCTATCTTACTTTCTAGTGGTTGTTCTAGAAAAGATAATATCTATTTTACTGTAACATATTTTATCTTTTCAAATAACATTGTTGACTTATGATGGAGTCATGTCCCAATAAACCATTTGAAAATATCATAAATCAAAAATGCCTTTAATACACCTAAACTACCAAACATCATAGCATAGCCTACCTTGGATGCATTCAGAACACTTATATCAGCCTACGGTTGGGCAAAATTATCCAACATATAGCTTACATTATAATGCAGTGTTGAATATCTAGTGTAATTGATTGAATATTATATTGGAAATAAAAAAAGAAAGATTGTATGGGCACTTGAAGTATAGTTTCTACTGAATTCACGTCGTTTCTGCACCATTTTAAAGTCTAAAAATTTTAAGTTGACATCACAAGTCCGTGACCATCTGTATACTACCTCAAGAACAATATGAAAACTTATAACAATATAATTCCACTGATTTCTTTCCCATACTTTGTTCTTGATATGGTTTGGCTGTGTCCCCATTCAAATCTCAACTTGAGTTGTATCTCCCACAATTCCCATGTGTTGTGGGAGGAACCCAGGGGAAGGTAATTGAATCATGGTGGCCAGTCTTTCCCATGCTACTGTCATTATGATGAATAAGTCTCATGAGATCTGATGGGTTTTTCAGGGGTTTCTGCTTCTGCTTTTCCTCTTTCTTTCTTGCTGCCACCATGTAAGAAGTGCCTTTCACCTCCTGCCATGGTTCTGAGGCCTCCTCAGCCATGTGGAACTATAAGTCCAATTAAACCTCTTTTTCTTCCCAGTCTCAGGTATGTTTTTATCAGCTGTGTAAAAATGGACTAATACAGTTTTGTTGCTTCCATAGATTTTATTTTCACATATACTATAAACTCCATAGGATACACAAGTTTGCTTTAAAAATTGTCAATAGCATATCCTTTGAATATAAAACAGAATTTTGTTTCCATGACCTTTGCCCCCTGGTGCCACGCCCAAAGATATGTTACATACATGAAAAAGGGGTCTTTGCAGATGTTATAAAGTTGCAAATCACTCGACCTTAAAATAAAAGGATCATCTTGGATTATTCAAATGATTCAGTATAATCACAGAAAACCAGAAAAAGACAGAAGAGGAAGTCAGAATTAGAAGCACAAAACAATATGACCTTCTATTGTTGAAATAAAACTAGAGAAGGTCATGTGTAAAACCCAAGAAGAAAATTCATTCTGGCAACAATCAGTGAACCTGGAAGTGTATCCAAAGCACAGAAGATAACTGTAGACCAGGCTGATACCTTGATTTTAGCCTAATGTTAACGAGACCCTGAGCAGAGGACTTAGCCACTACATGCCAGGCTTTTAATCTACAGCAATGGTCAGATAATACATTTACGTTGCTTAAAGTGGTAGTAATATGTTATAAAACAAAAGAAAGTGAATTATGTATGTTATGTACATAATTCTGTGTATTACTTATGTATACTACTATTTATTTATTATTCACTGTATGTCATTATGTATACATATATATGTAATGCATAGAAAATAACTAATGCATCTTTTTGCGTTGTTCTTCCCTCCTACTTCTTGTGAATGTGGGCTTCCATTTATTTATCACTTCCCATTAATCTGAGGAATTTAGCATTGATTGAAGGGCATATCCATGAGAAATGAAATTTCTCAGACTACATTTTTTCAGAAAACAGTGTTATTTATATTCATTTTTGAAGGGTATTTTACTTTGTATATAATTCTAGCTTGAATTTTACTTTCTGTTAGCATTTTAAAGATATCTTTCTACTTATTTTTAAATCTGACAAGAGAAGTCAGCTGTCACTGGTGTCATTTTTCTGTTTGTAGAATATGACATTTTTCCTTTGAATCCTTAACAATTAATCTACAATATGCCTAGCCATATTTTCATTTTATCTTCCTTTATGTTCACTACAGTTCTTAAATTTGTGGTTAGTTTTTCACTAATTTTGGAAAATACTCACATATTGCATATTCACACATTTCTTCTGTCCTACTCTTTATCCTTTTCTTTGCAGACTCTAATTACACATTATCTTAGACAATTTGATTTTGTTCTACACATCTCTGACATTCTTTTAGGGCCTTTACAAGTTTCTATTTTTACTATTAAGTTTGGATACTTTCTACTGATCTATCTTCAACTTCACTAATCCTTTCATCTGTTGATCTCATGATGTTGCTAATCATATCAAATAAATTCTTTATTTCTAATAACATATTTTCATTTCTACGATTTCCATTTTTATTGATTTTTCTCTGTAGAAATTTTATATTTGTTTTTATGTGTTTTCAACCTTTTACAATTAATCATTGAATATATTTATCATAGTTCTTTCAAAGTTCTTATTTGATCAATAGACTATGAGAACCATATCTTGGTTTGCTTTTATTGAATATTTCCTCTCTTGACCTAAGGTCACATCTTCTTGCTTTTTTTGCTATCTCATTACTTTTTTTTTTTTCTTTTTTTGAGACGGAGTCTCGCTCTGTCGCCCAGGCTGGAGTGCAGTGGCGCCATCTCCGCTCACTGCAAACTCCGCCGCCTGCCGGGTTCCCGCCATTCTCCTGCCTCAGCCTCCCTAGAAGCTGGGACTACAGACGCCCGCCACCATGCCCGGCTAATTTTTTTGTATTTTTAGTAGAGATGGGGTTTCACTCTGTTCACCAGGGTGGTCTCGATCTCCTGACCTCGTGATCCACCTGCCTCGGCCTCCCAAAGTGCTGGGATTACAGGCGTGAGCCACCTCGCCCGGCCTATCTCATTACTTTTAAAATTTTATTTTATTTTTAACTTGTAAAAGCTCAGTAGAGGTTGAAGCAAATAATATTTTTTCCCCAGAAAAGGACACATCCTTTCTTCTTTCAGGCTGTCATAGGGTAACTGAGTCAATGTAATATATTGTTGTCTTGGGCTTGGACTTTGTTGCAAATTTAGTTAGAGTCAGTTTAACTGACTTCAGATATTTTGATGGCAGAATTTGGGCTTGCTTTTAGCGCGGCTTAGGGTCTGAGTACCATAAAGCCTTTGATATTTTAATACTTTATGTAAGAATAAAGCCTTTACCTTTTCCTTGGTATGGCAGAAAGATTCAATAGTGTCTCTCATGCTTCTCACCTCCTGCTATTTATACCTTTGTCTAATTCCATCTGATTCAAGAACTGTAATTTATTCTAATAAATGGATATGTAAAATGTGACAAGGCATGCATGATTACAGAAGAATATAGCACCTATATCTAGAGTCAGATCCTCTTTCTCCTTTTCCCCAATTTCTCTTTCTCCCGTTCTCTACCACTTCCCAAAGACAGCTGCTATTAATCCCACGAGTGTAAGAAAATGAAATATGCCAGTGCCTGGAGAGAGCATGGATATAGATTATTTCTCAATCAAGACTCGGATGAGATACCAGAACTGGGGAATACCTTAATTATAATGTGTGTGGTGCTCTACAGAGGCCTCACATAAGCCATTCCTGTTTTGGAAAACCACATAATCCATGAGAATCGCTGGTTCTCTTCAGTTCTCTTGTCCCATTCTCACCGTTCTATGTATTACCTTCACACATTTGATGAAGATTTGTAAAGAGGAGTTGTTGGGCAGAGGAGGACTTGCTTGTGTTTTGGTTGTGCCTTAAATTTCAAGACTTAAGTTTAAAATCATCATAAGTTATGCTGGCCAAAACATGACTGATAAACAATATTTATATATCTGTCAGGTTATTCCTTTCCATTCTCTATGGGATGTTCTTTCTCCTTCTGCCAATCCACCAAGTTGACAACAGTATTGGTCTCTCCTCTGCTGGGAAAGTCTTGCCATATTCTGGAATTTAGTTCATTTAGCACTGATGCTATATCTTGCACAGCAGTTACAATGAGGGTAATACTTTGTTGAACTAAAATCAGTCAATAGTAATTCTTTAGAATTTATGATAAGAACACTATTTCTTTCGTGCTTTAATGGGATTACTAATATGATATTTCCCTGGTAGGCAGTGTTATTTTTGACTTACAATCTTGGCCAATGTTGAAGGACAGATTTAAAGGTATCACCTGGGCTTTATACACTGTGAGAGTGTACTTGTCTCACAGGCCAATATTCAAATGTGAGAGTTACTTCAACTTTCAAGTATGTCAATCTACATTATAGGGATTCCAGTTCTCAATGGACTCACTACAAACAAAATCATTAGTCAGATATCTTTTTATTACATGACAATTGTAAGTCTCCATTCTGTTATAACAGAGGATTCAACAGATATCAATGTCAAGTCAAATCTTGTGTTCAATAGTTTTCAACGTGTCTGAATATATTATCCTTTCCCCAGTGTATTGTCACCTGAGCAGAATGGGAATAGACTGGTGAAAGACTGGTAAAATCCATATGGTATATACTTTTCATAGAGTTTCATGATTCTTCTACTAAAGTCCTGGTCACCTCCCTTATCAATGGATTCCAGAACAGAAAATAGGTTCAAATCTCAGTAATGACCTTTTCTCTGTATGACATCCCTTACTTTCCTTCTCCTTTATTTTCACTTTCATCTATAATTCTTCCATAGCAGAACCCTTGTTTGTTCCTTGTCTGTTGCAGGGCAGTGTTTATTAATCATCTTTACAATGGCCAACAGATCAAGTCCTCTTGCCTTCTCTTCTAACTGGGCCTAATATTTTGGTATATTCTTCACACTGGCTCCATTGATTAAGTGCCATAGTTTGGCATCATTTACTATGGTGTCTTATCATCATAAGGCTAATAATGAGGTCAGCTTAATGACCACTTCTGCCATCATCAGCCCTGATCCATAGTAGGAAATCCATAGAATATATATTATGCTAAATTAAGGTCATATTTATACTTAAAATTTATTATTTACAAGCAAGTGGCAAATGACATGAACAGACACTTTTCAAGAAGACATTCATGTGGCCAACAAGCATATGAAATAAAAACAAGTTCAATATTACTGATCGTGAGAGAAATGCAAATCAAAACCCCAATGCAATGCCATCTCACATCAGTCAGAATGGCTATTATAAAACAGTGTCAAAAAAATAACAGGTGCTCACAAGGTTGAGGAGAAAAAGAGTGCATAAACACTGTTGGTGTGTGAAAATTAGCTCAACCATTGTGGAAAACAGTATATTGATTCCTCAATGACCTAAAGACAAAAATACCATTCAGCCCAGCAATCCCATTACTGGGTATACACCCAAAGGAATATGAATTGTTCTATCATAAAGACACATGCACATGTATGTTCATTGCAGCACTATTCACAATAGCTAAGACATGGAATCAGCCCAAATGCCCATCAAGAATAGAACGGATAAAGAAAATGTGGTACATATACAACATTGAATACTATGCAGCCATAAAACTGAATGAGATCATATTTTTTTGCAGAAATATAGATGGTGTTGTTGGCCATTATCCTCAGCAAACTAACCCAGTAACAGAGAACCAAATACTGCATGTTCTCACTTATAAACGAGAGCTAAATGATGAGAACACATGGACACATAGAGGGGGAACAACAAGCACTGGAGCCTTTTGGAAGGTGTAGAGTGGGAGGAGGGAGATGATTAGAAAAAATAATGAGTCCTGAGCTTAATACTTGGATGATGAAATAATCTGTACAAAAAACCCATGACACAAGTTTACCTATATAACAAACCTGCACGTGTACCCGTAAACTTACAAGTTAAACTAAATAAATAAAATAAAATTATCTGAAATTCAAATTTAAGTGTAGTCCTATATTTTTTTCTGGCAGACACAAGTGGACAACCACCACCAAGTATTTTATTGATCCCTGTGTCACTCCCACCAGTTCATCCCTGATGGCATTGATAAGTGGTGAGTCATTTTGGCAATCGTAGTGAATGTGATTGTGTGGTAGATCTTATGACCAAACATAACATGTCCAGTCAGCCGGCCCACCTGAACTTTTTGGTATCATCCTTAATATCTGTCAGAACAACTCAGGAATTTACACTTTGCTTAAGTTGGATCATTATTTTTCTCAGGCTGCAAAAAGCCACCATAGAAAAAAGTGTATCTTATCCCTGGAAGTCCTTCCCAGGCTATTAATTCCTGTTTCAAAAAAATTTTAAAAAAATCTCATGAACATCATTTTTGTCTAGTACTATGTTACAACCTCCTTGATCAAGCACCCTCTCAAGTTGAATTTCGGGGGTACTTTCTGGCTCACGGTGAAGTATGTTGACTAGATTGTTAGTCTGTTTTGCATTGCAAAAGGAATATCTGAGGCTGTGTAATGTATGAAGAAAAAAAGGTTTATTTGGCTTATGGTTCTGCAGGCTGTACATGAAGTATAGTGCTGGCTTCTGTCCCTGGTGAGGCCTTAGGAAGCTTACAGTCATGACAGAAGATTAAAGGGAGCCAGCCAGCATGTCACATTGCACAAGAGGGAGTGGGGGAGGGGAATGTCTCAGGCTTTTTTCAACAACTGGATCTCATGTGAACTCTTTATCATGGGGAAGGCACCACGATCCAAGCACCTCTACCCAGGTCCCACCTCCAACACTGGGATCACATTTCTACGTGAGACTCGGAGGGGACAAACATCTAAACAATATCATGGATCTTTCAGTTACTTGAAATAAGACTACTTTTCCATGCTTAGTAAATTCAACATGTCTCCAGATGGCTTATGATGGTATAAACTTTGTATAGGGCCTCTCAGTCAGGACAGTAGTTCTTGAGAAGGTCCCTTGGTTCCCTGTTACCCTGTAGAGGAAAAGGCCTATGTGTCATCCTACATATGGAAGTGCTACTTCATGCCACACAGAAGTGGACGACCTCTTCCATTTCTCATCAACCTTCAGAGAAAAATATTCACAGGCCTCCATGGAGATATCCCATCCCATATTGGAGGGTCTCAGATTTTCCAAATTGTGCCTGACTTTAAGATGCCAGACCTGCCTTGATAGCATTTAAACACCTCTGAAGCTCTGTCACCAGGTCTTATCAGATCTTGGATTCTATACTCATCTGAGTTGTTGTTGCACTGCACTGTAGGAGATAAAGGCCACCTCTGCACCCAAATTGAACATACGACTCTCACCTTGATCCTTTAACAGTTTCACTGCCCTCAGTTATTTCTTATCCCACTATAGGACATTAATGTACTATAGCCATAAACAGACAATTATACTGCCTTTGCAGGCATTATTTTCCCCACATCTTTCAAATGTCTACATCATGTCACGCAACTGGGTAAGGCACCCTCACTACTGGAATGTTTTCTCAGGTTACACCTGATGAAATCTTTCAGAAATAAACTTGCTACCTTGCACACTATCAGTACTGAGTTCCACTCAGAATGGAATCATTTTTGCTCAGTGGCCTTTGAGGGAACTCGCCTTAAAGTGACCTCTTACCAGCTTGTTATCTTAGGACCAGGACCTAGACCAAGACCACTTGATCGAGTTCAGGTCCTGTAAGAAGAAGCAGATACCAAGACATGATTTGTCCTACTTGCTTTTTTGTTTTCTTTTGGAAAAAAATATCTTTGAAGGGTAAAAGATGAGAAAGAACAGCCTCTGATACCCTGAAGCTGGCCTGATATGGTCATCCTGTTAGGAACTGGCCAAACATTCACAGTGCTGAGTATCGTCCTATTTAAATGAATCATTTCATAGAACATCAATATCTGTCAAAGCCAGTCTGTAGCCATGATCAGTCAAAACAAACAACCAACCAAAAATCCCTCTGTAAAGGTACACATAAAATACAAAAGTTATTCAAGCCACAATATGTCAGACATCTCCTTTTTTTCAGCTAACCTGCGTGACTGTGGCTTCATTACCAATTATAGGTTTATCCTTTCATTATTCTGACCTCCTCGTAAACAAAATGTTGTAAAATACTCAATCATAAGTTAAACTCATTTTCTGATGGCATTCAATCCATAGCTAAGGTATGCTTTTTGAAATCCTCCTATGAATAACTTAGCAGAAGCCCAAATTCTATTTTTTCTGATTTTCTGAAGCTAAAACTTTCAATGATTTCTTGTGATGCACATTTCATCTCATGAGAATGAAGAATAACCCCAGTTTTTCAAGAACAGAGAGTTTCTTGTGCTTTTTGCCTAGATTAAAAGACAAGTATGAGGGAATAGGCATAGACAGGTAGAACGTTCTATAAACAAAACAAAAAATTTCCAATATTTGTGAGAGGAGAAAAAAAGAGGCTTGGTCAGAAAGTCTCAGAATACAGCACAATTCTTAAAAAAAAAATGTTATCCTGGCAAATGTGTAATCCCCAAGCAAATATCTCATATTTGAGATGTCCTTCATTTGGCAAAAATGACTCAATTTTAGCTGGGAGCAGTCTGGGGGAAGTATAGTCTTGGTATGAATGTTGGAGAAAATCCAAATGCCTGGCAACTGATGGGCACCATTCAAATATGCTTCTCACAACAGCTTCTCTTGAAGGAATATCTGAGTGGTGTGCATCCATGGATGCTAGAGAAAGAAAATAAGGTAATAGTGATATAAATTACATGCACAATATCTTATCACTGATGAAAGACACCACATTTTGAGAATACTAATACAAGTAATGGATGCAAGTGCAAATTCAAATTTATGATTGTTACAACTTCACACTGAATTGGATATTGGGGTTTAAAGAACGGAAAGAATGAATAGATTTGAAGCTGGGGGAACTGGGGAAATGGTGAAATTAAACAAAGTTACAATAAGAACAGGATATAGTGAGATGATTTTGATATTCTGGAGAAATGTATTGGTCAAAATTCCAGCAAAGTTTTAAAAAGTTATGTCTGGATGTTATAAGAGGTAGGATATGATTTTTAAAGGAAAAGAGAAAATAAATATTTGATATATATTTACTTTAAGATTATAGTTTAAATGATAGGAGGTCAAATCATTAAGAAACCAGTATAGAAAGAAGGAAATAATGCAAAGTCTAGGGAACAATATAGAAAAACAGTAAAAGTAAAGATTAAGCAAGAGGGAGATATGCTAGTGAAAATCAAGTAAGTGTCCTAAAAGTTTAGGGAATGAGGAATGATGCAGTATCATGCATTCCAATGGACAGTATATAAATGAAGTGAAGGAAAATGACAGATTTTCAGGGAAATCAAAGACAAGAATAATTAATTTACAAATCAGAGCAGCACTGGTATCCATTGAAGAAGGTGGATGTGGAGTTTGTGGCAGAGGATGATATTCTAGGGATAGAAATTTTTTTCCAAAATTCATTCAAGAGCCCACTTGGATCAGAAATAGGGGTTCCTGGGTGCTCCTCAGAATAACTATATCAAAATCTATCAAAATATGTTGAATGGGCTACCAAGTGAGTTATATATATCAATGTTTAAAAGCAATAATAATATCAACTTTCTAAGAAAGTTTGGTAGCAAATGATGAGATACAGAGAGGATAGAAAAATAGCCACGTTTTAATAAGACCTATAAGACATTACAAAAAAGAATTGAGATGAACTCTATGGAAAGATGCTTGAGAGAGACAATCTGATAAGTAATTAGCCAATCAAGAACTCCCAGATGGCAGGAGAAGAGGGAATGAAACTTATATATTTATAGTTATCCTTGCAGTAGAAGAGAGCCAACTCTTCACTGGGAGGGAGATATAGACGGGAAAGAACAAACCTTGGTGAAAATAAACTCATGAGAGAAGAGTGAGTTGAGAGAACATTTGTCAAGAAGTTTGAAAATAGTTTGAGCTCATTTCAGCCCTCCCGAATTACCAGTATATCACTGCCTAAAATGAACAGTAGTCCTTAATCTTTCTAACTTTAGATACAATGTATTTTGGTTTCTTTGTTTTTCGTACTGATGGGCAGGTAAGTATGTTAAGGAAATTAAAATGCTGCAAACTGCAAAAAGATGTAATGTTTACATATGATCAGAGTGAAAAATTATGCCAGACTTGTGAGAAGTATGTCACAAGGCCAAAATTAGCAGGAAGGTTAGAGATTAAGTATCTATTTCATATTCACGTCTCTATAATGGGGGAAGTAAGGGAGAAGAGTGTTTTAATAACCTACTCCAGTATCTATCACTTTGATATTCTAATAAGCCTCAAGTCACAGAATCATCAATAAAGAGTACACTTTATTTTTAATATAGTGAATGAATTTTATTATAATCTGTTTAATAGGGCAAAGAGAAATACTGATTTATTGCAATATTACGTTTTGGGTAAACTCAGCGTGTGAGTCGGCATGTGTGTGTTTGTGTGTGTGTGTGTAAGTGGGGAGAGAGAACTCACGTGTATGTGTGCCATACTTCCAAATTCTGGTAATTTAGCTTTATATTTAAGCTGATTTTTAAAGCATTGGAAATTGGTTTTCTCATCATGAAGTACCATTTTAAAAATTGGAACAAATTTTTAGAACTAAAGAAAATATTTTTATTGTCCTTATTTCACAAGATCTGTGTCGTCTAATAAGGATACCATTTACTTAGAATAAACATGACTCTATAATATGTAATAGTAAATAAGGTGAGAATTGAAACAGTTACTTAAAAATGGCATATGAGGAGGTGATAAACAGGAATAAGAACTTGAATGATACTCAAGTTATATACTTTTGGGTTTCACAAAAGCTGGACATTATTATTTTTTTATATAGAGAAAGGGCCTCACATTGTTACCTAGACTGGAGTGTAGTGGCACCATCATGGCTTACTATAACATCAGAGTCCTAGCTTCAAGTGATACTCCTGCCTCAGCCTCTGGAGTATTTGGGACTATAGGTATTTGCCACCATACTCAGGTAATTTTTTTAAAAATTTCTTTGTAGAGCTGGGGTCTCATTATGTTGCCCAGGCTGGTCCGAAACTCCTAGACTCAAGCAATCCTCCTGCCTCAGCCTTCCAAAGCACTGGGACTATAGGCACCAGCCACTGTGACTGGCTGAACTAAGTATTAAATGAGATGAGTAAGAATAAATCTGCTTTGTTAGATTTTAGCTTTTAATGTAAATAATTTTAATATGAATTATGAAAGAAATGAATTTTCATATACTGCATTATGATTATATATTAATATTCAATGAAGATTAACTTTTATTCATGTTAAAATCTTTAGGTGATTATTTTATTAGAAAATTACATTTTATTAATAAAATGTTATTAACTTGTATTAGAAATATGTTTCAGACAAATCAATACTGAGGTGTAAATTTAAATATATTTTACACAAATTTCACTCAATTTTTTTAGTAAATGAAATGTTCAGAAAAATAGTAAAACTTGGATTTAGGTATTACATGGCACCACGTCTTCTTTCAGTCTTAAATGAACTGCAGTAATAAAATCAGTCTGGACCATCAGTCTTCCTGGATTTCCAAAATGTCATTTTAATTCTAAAAACTGAAAAACAGTAAAAAAAAAATCTGGATTGATTTGTCAAAAAAAATCCAATTTATGAACCACTGGGCACTAATAAAAATAATTTTTAAATGTAATGATATTAATACTAAAGAAGATAATAATATGCTGTTTTACAAAAGGAGAAAAACATCATTTTATGACAGAAACAAATTTGAGACCCAGCTTTCAAACTTAAAAAAAAGAAAGAAAATGGTTAATTGATAAGGTTTGGCTGTGTCCCCATTCAAATCTCATCTTGAATTGTAACTCTTGTGGGAGGAACCCAGTGGGGGGCAATTGAATTATGGGGGCGGGTCTTTCATGCACTGTTCCTATGATAGTGAATGAGTCTCACAAGATCTGATGGTTTTAAAAAACAGAGTTTCCCTACACAAGCCCTCTTTTTCCCTGTTGCAATCCACATAAGACGTGACTTGCTTCTCCATGCCTTCCACCATGATTATGAGGCCTCTCTTGCCACATAGAGCTGTAAGTCCACTAAACCCTTTTTTCTATATAACTTATCCAGTCTTGGGTATGTCTTTATCAGCAGCGTGAAAATAGACTAATAGAGTAAATTGGTACTGGGAGTGGGGTGTTGCTGAAAAGATACTGGAAACTGTGGAAGCAACTTTGGAACTGGGTAACAGGAAGAGGTTGGAACAGTTTGGAAGGCTCAGAAGATAGGACAATGTGGGAAAGTTTGGAACTTCCTATAGACTTGTTGAATGGCTTTGCCCAAAATGCTGATAGTGGTATGAGCAATAAAGCCCAGACTGACTGAGGTCATCTCAGATGGAAATGAGGAACCTGTTGGGAAGTGGAGCAAAGGTTACTCTTGTTATGTTTTAGCAAAGAAACTGGTGGCATTTTTGCCTCTCCCCTAGGGGTTTGTGAAACTATGAACTTAAGATAGATGAATTAGGGTATGTGGTGAAAAAAAATTCTAAGCAGCAAAGCATTCAAGATGTGACTTGGGTGCTGTTAAAGGCATTCAGTTTTATAAAGGAAGCAGAACATAAAAGTTCAGAAAATGTGCAGCCTGACAATGCTAAAAAAAGGGAATTCTATTTTCTGAGGAGAAATTCAAGCCAGTTGCAAAAATGTACATAAGTAACAAGGAGCTGAATGTGAATCCTCAAAACAATGGGGAAATGTCTCCAGGGCATTTCAGAGGTCTTTACAGCAGCCCCTCCCATCACAGGCCCAGAGCCCTAGGAGAAAAACATGGTTTTGTGGACCAGGCCTAGGGTCCCTATGCTTTGTGCAGTCTAGGGTCATGATGCCCTATGTCCCAGCGGCTCTAGCCATGATTAAAAGGGGCCAAGGTATAGCTCAGGCCATGGCTGCAGAGGGTGCAAGTCCCAAGCCTTGGCAACTTCTACATGATATTGAGCCTGTGGGTGCACAGAAGTCAAGAATTGTGGTTTAGAAACCTCCACCTAGATTTCAGAGGATGTATGGAAATACCTGGATGTCCAGGCAGATGTTTTCTGCAAGGATGGGGCTCTCATAGAGGACCTCTGCTAGGTAAGTCCAGAAGGAAAATGTTGGGTTGGAGCCCCCACACAGAGTCCCTACTGGGGTAATGCCTACTGGAGCTGTGAGAAGAGGACCACCGTCCTCCAGACCCCAGAATGGTAGATTCACTGACAGCTTGCACCATGTGCCTGTAAAAGCTGCAGACACTCAACACCAGACCATGAAGGCAGCTTGGAGGAAGGAAGTAGCCTGCAAAGCCACAGGGGTGGAGGTGCACAAGACCATGGGAACGCACCTCTTGCATCAGTGTGACTCAGGTGTGAGACATGCAGTCAAAGGAGATCATTTTAGAGTTTTAAGATTTGACTGCCCTGCTGGATTTTGGACTTGCATGGGGCCTGTAGCCCCTTTGTTTTGGCCAGTTTCTCCCATTTGGAACAGATGTATTTACCCAATGCCTGAACCTCCATTGTATATAGGAAGTAAATAAGTTGCTTTTGATTTTACAGGCTAATAGGAAGAAGGGGCTTGTGTTGTCTCAGATGAGACATTGGATTGCAGACTTTTGAGTTAATGCCAAAATGAGTTAAGACTTTGGGGGACGGTTGGGAAGGCATGATTGGTTTTGAAATGTGACATGAGATCTGAGAGGGGCCAGGGATGGAATGATATGGTTTGACTGTGTCCCTACCCAAATCTCATCTTGAATAACTCCCACAATTCCCACATGTCATGGAAGGAACCTGGTGGAAAGTGATGGAATTAAATGGGCAAGTCTTTCCTGTGCTGTTCTGTGATAGTGAATGAGTCTCACAAGATCTGTTAGTTTTAAAAACAGAAGTTTCCCTGCACAAGCTCTCTTTTTGACAACTGCCATTAGTGTAAGACATGACTTTCCCCTCCTTGCCTTCCACCATGATCATGAGGCCTCCCCAGCCACTTGGAATTGCAAGTCTATTAAGCCCTTTTTCCTGTGTAAATTACCCAGTCTCGGGTATGTCTTTATCAGCAGCGTGAAAACAGACTAATATACTAATATTCGGTGTTTAAGACTTATCTATTATTTTGTTGTTTCTTGGACTTTTATCTTCCATTCTGGATAAACTTAAGCGTTAATTGCTTATTGACAATTTATATAAAATAAGAGCTAAAAATGGTTATACACTGCATTGTGTTAAAGAGATTTCTCTACCAAAGTATTGTCTTTATTGCACATTTTTAACACTGGCTTTGAAACATAATATTCCTGTAATCCTTAGGCTTTTATGAGGTAAAAATGTGCAATTTTTAAATACAGATCATCCTGAAAAACTGGAATTGCTTCTGTATCCTGCTGCTTAGTTGGAAATTAAGATTGTGGAATTACCATATATATTTCATGGGTAGCAGCATTTCTTATTTTCACATAGGCAGAGACTATTCATCACCATATTCATTGGTAAACTACAAATTTGAAAATCCTTCCTTGGATTCTATTATATTTATTGTGTACATATAAATAAGAAACTTTCATATGTAAGAAGTGGAATCTTATAAAATATTTGTGATTATAGAAACATGTAAAGTGTGGTTGCTATTAATAAATGGATTTTCATGACATTTTCACCTTTGAAACATGCTTTTAAAAGACAATAGAACTCCTGCTTTATCTATGGTTCCTTGCCTTTTGAAGATTTTAAAAGAGGCTTTGAATTCCTAAAGAATACTGTCTGGAAATGCTTTGTACTTAGCGTCTGTGGTTGTTAAAGTCATTAGGGTGGTGTTTTCTCTCTCATGGCCGTATTTCTCCCTTTCTCTGTGGGATTCCTGGAAGTATTTCTTCTGTTAGTTTGAGTAACTTCTTTCATTCTGATGTTTGGCAGCATTTCTCAGGATGTCTGGGCAGACATTTCAGTTCTATTGGTTGCAAACTTTCCAAGACACAATTCTTTTTTCTTCAAAAAATTGAATATAAGAATTGTTTCTGCTTATATGTTGACCTAATAGTTGTAAAAATTACCATATACCAGGGTATTTAAAATGAAACCTTTAAAAGTGAAAATATCTGTCTGGTTTCATTACAGATTTTTTCTTTTTTTTTTTCCTGAGATGGAGTCCTGCTCTGTCGCCCAGGCTTTGCAGTGCAGTGGCCTGATCTTGGCTCACTGCAACTTCCAACTCCCGGGTTCAGTGATTCTCCTGCCTCACCCTCCTGAGCAGCTGGGATTACAGGTGCACACCACTACACCCAGCTATTTTTTTTTTTTTTTTTTTTTTTTTTTTAATTTTTGGTAGAGATGGGGTTTCACCTTGTTGGCCAGACTGGTCTCGAAATCCTGACTTGGCAAGCCGCCCACCTCGGCCTCCCAAAATTCTGGGTTTACAGGTGTGTGCCACCACACTGGCCTTCATTACAGATTTATACACAAAGATTTGTTAAAATGAAAACAAAAGGAAGGAAATAAACCTTACATCACTGAAGATGAAAAACATGTAATGCTAATGATTCAAAACATGTCAGATTGCATTTACAGAATACACACTCAGACTGTAAATAATATAACTTGCTATTTAGGTTTTAACTTGTTTTATTGGCTATAGTCATAAAAATATGTAATGCTACCGATTCAAAACATGTAAGATTGCATATACAGAATACACACTCAGACTGTAAACAATATAACTCATTATTTAGTTTTTAACTTGCTTTATTGGGTATAACCAATTTATGATTATAAATATAAAAGAAATTACAAATATCAACAATCTGTGCATATTATAGATAATTAATAGATGATCGAACAAAATTTTCCTTTTCATTTCTCTATGGCTTCACGTGTATCAAATACAAATTTTTGTTGGAAAATAACAGAATCACTTATTGCTTAAATTATTTTGTAATATTTGAAACTACATTATGTAATTTGAATATTACATGATGATAGTAGAAATTTACTTGAAATATACTTGAAAATTATGTTTTTTATAAAAAATTTTGCCTTAGAAAGATAAAAGATGAAAATATGCTATAAAATTTTTAAAGTAAGGTGTTGCATTTTTAATGCTTTTTATTAAAAATGACTCAATATTAAATAATTTCTTTGTCCAGAGAATCAAAATAAGTTCATAGTACCTTGTTGACAACATGATACATAATTACTGTTTCTAGCTATAACAAGTAGCTGACTACACAATGAAATAAAATTACTTGAAATATCACTCTCACAGGATGTATAGGTCTTGAAATTTACAATAGTTGTCACTATTCATTCAGAATATATTTATTAACTCTTAACTGTTGTCAGGAAATCTGCTAAGAAAAATGGATGCAAAGATAATCATAAAATGCAGTTTTTTTCCATACTATTCTGACAGAGTAACTCCCTTAAGTAGCAAACTCTTTGGTCCTCTCAAGGTACGCTACTTGCTTGATCAGGGCAAATATCTTAATGCTGTAGCACAAAATAAACAGTCTGTTTTTAGAGAAATTTACAGCTCAACAGAAATTGTTATAAAAACATTTGATGCTTCCTCAATAATAAAGGTCATAATAATATAAAACTTCAAACACACTTTCAGAATATATGAAATTAAGGCAGTAATAATTTTATGTGTTAGAATTTAAAATTTATTTCAATCACAAACGCTGCAAGACTGACATGTTAGAGTATATTTCTGAGCTCAATATTGAATCTGATCAACAACTTCTGTTAGAGAATCAAATTTTCAATATTTTTAATGAATCTGGGGTTCCTGCAAAACATCTAATTTTTAAAACAAGCCATGTAAGGTAAGAGCTGCCTGACAACTTCCTCTCGTCACCGTCTTCCTACACTCATCTGTTTCAATATCTTGTGCATCCCAAGCTCTTTCTCTTCTCCAGGGCCTAAGGAATTTCCTATTTCACCTGCTGAAACCTTCTTCCCTTTGCTCTTATTTTTTCTCTCTCATATTTGTGCTTTCCATTTAAAGGCCATCTTTTCAAGGTCTTTCATTTCCTACCTGAGATAATTTTAGTATTTTTCCATGATCACTCTATTTCATAATAGTTTTTAGTGTAGCCCCTTACTTCTTTGATTCATTTCTTAATCAAAATTAATAAACAAATTATTTTATTTTTAAATTTCTAACACAGGACTACAAGTACCATGAGAAAAAGAACCATATCAATCTCATGTGGAACCTTTAGTGTTTACAACTTTGTACTGTCAGTTGACTATCTAATGAATGAATATGTTTGTGTGTTAGACTTATACTAGCTGATAATTTTGAATTCCAGGGAGAATTATTTCAAGCCATATGAAGGAAGGATTTTCTAAATTTCAGGACTGCTTGAAGAGAACTTTGAAGTAACTGCTACTAGAGGGGTTCAGTCAAATGTCAAAAATTCATTTCATGGGCATTGTAAAAAAGAATATAATCGTAATTAACCCATTATAATATAATATTTCTTTCAGGAATCATGCTTTTACTAGGTTTTGTGATGCTTCTTGTCTTGTATATCTTTTGGAGTACACAATGATATTACCAGGTCATTAATACTTTACCATTAAGACTAGTTAGTAATATGACAGTTAAAATGGGAATATTTTCTATTAAACAGTTTTTCTATGTGTTGTGGTGTGGCCCAATGGAAACTTCATGAAATTTGGAGTCACACAGAACTAGGTTTATCAACCAGTGGAGGCAGTTCCTAGCTCTCTGAGCTTTCCGAATCTCAATGTTGTCATGTGTAAACATGAAAGCAAAAAATCCACCTTTCAAAGTTGAGATCATCATTAGGCAGAACAGTATATGTAAAAGGGACTAGCGTGATGCCTAGAACAACAGATCTTCAATTACAACTTTCTCCTGTTCTTGTTGTACTTTAGTAAAACTATATTCCCATTTTTAGGCTGTAGAAAAATATCCTATATTTATGTTAATTTATTTAAGAATTTGTTGTAGAATATTCCTCCCACAAAGTATACAATATACTTTCTAAAAAGAACATTTACAAAACAATGGCAAAATTCAAATAAATATCTGAACTAATATTAATACATATACATAAGATGTAGACATCAGCATGATTAATATGAATAACTCCAAGATTTTTGTCAAAGTGGACACAAAAATAAATAAACAAAATGTGATTTTTTTCATACAAGAGAATGTTATTCAGTCTTAAAAAGAAAGGAAATTTGAAAACATTCTATAACAAAGATGAATCTTGAAAACATTACACTAGATGAAATGGGCCAGTCATGAATGAATATACTATTTGTATATATACTTTTATACTGTTGTGCTATGTGTGTGTGTGTGTGTGCATATATATAAATATATATATATGTACCTGTTGTCATATAAAAGTACCTATTGCCACTGAACTGTACACTTAAACATGGTTTAAATGGTGAATCTTAACTATTATTTTTTAAAGTACCTTAAAGTTTGCAAAGTACTTTAAGTACTTTAAGAATTTTATGTGTATTTTACCACAATTTTTTTAAGTTAAAAAATATGGACACAGAAACTTGCTTATTTTCTTTCACAATGAACAAAATTATGCAATAATTTGGAAAACAACAAATAACAATGTTTCTTTTATCTAATTACATCAGACATCATATAGCATACGTTATGACATCCTTCTGCTTCAGTAAGTAATGACGGGGTCCAAGATTCAGTAATTGTTAAATGTATTACCCTGGTGATTTTGATGAAGAGCCTAAATTAGGGGAAAATTGTGATAGTGGAAAATATCTTCAGTAGCATTTGTACCAAGAATCTAGTATAAATTAATATAGTTTTACTATGTCACTACAAATTTAACATATTTTAATTTACCCCAAATGCTACAAACTGCTTATCAAATCACTTCTCTGAGGCACTTATACCACAAAGTGACATTCTCTTTTCCATCGACCTTACCTCACCCATCCAACTTCACTTGGAACTGGGTAGCTGTAAGCTTTTCCTTGACTTTATAATATCAGAATTATTTTTGCAATATTTTTTCCCATTAGCAGGCATTTTTACCTAAAAACCAGGACTCACCAACAAAAGTGAATCTTATAGCCAAGTTTGTACACCACAGCCATGGATGTTTAGATCACGTAGGGAACGTAACCAGTGTGATCCAAACTGAGACAATCAGATATTTTCTTTTTTGGAAGACAGTGGCTGAAATTTACAGATGTTAGAGAATCATAGTCTTTATACTGGAATCAGCATGATGCCTACAGGTTGATTCCTCATTGGTTTTCAAGCAATGAGATCATAAGCTTTTCCAAGTCATATAAAACGATGCCAAGTCTCTGACTTTTATACTTCACCCAAACTTTTAAATCTGTTTTTTTCTTCATTAAATTAAGCACTCCTCTGTGTTTTCCCATCCTACTCAAATCAATATATAATCACCAGTTGACTTATAAAAGGACTGAAGAACGTTTTATTTGGAAAACTTACGCCAAGGAGGTTGCTGTATTTCTTTGGAAAATATGGGAGTATAGACCTGAGAATAAGGAGAGGGAAAATACATAAATCTGGCACAATGGTAAATGGTTGTCTTCTCATATAAAAAGCCTTATTCCAGGATGTCAACTCTGACATATTTTGAATAAATTTTATTGATATCACAGTAATTGATGTAAGGAAGGGCTTAGTTTCATGCAGTGGGTGATGATAACATATAGCACATTTTGACTAAGAACAAGAGAGCAAACGATTTAAAATGTTTATATTCCTTGGAAATTAAAGGAAATTGGGGAAAGGGCTAAAGGCTTCGGATTGTACAGCTGATGGCACTGGCAAAAGGTACCATGGCAGTGCCTAGATATATCAAATTTACAGTTTGGTTCCCATTTAATGTCCTTGTTGGGAATATATAAATTTGCAACACACAACTGCATTTTCCTTTCATTAGGACTCTGAAATTCATCTAGTAGTACTGCTTCATTATGCCTAACTGATGGATTAATATTATTTCAAAAAAGTAGATATTTACCTGACATGGCTACCATGTTAATATCAGAGCAACTTGTGGAAACTACTCCGAGTTTAGTCTTGCAATATTGGTGCAATGTACCTTTCAAAACTGGGTGTTTCCTTAGAAACGAAGTGTCTCACATGTAATGACAACTCCTTGAAGAGATTATAGCAAAGCCATTCTCTAGGAAATTGGAAAGTAAAGAAAGGAATTAGAGTTTATCCTCAAACTAAAATAGAAGATATATTTGTTTTATATTCAGTATTTACAAGAATGAGGAAAAAGGAACCCATATATACATATTTCTTATGCCAAGACAGAATTTCCTGGGGATTGTACCCCTTTGAGGACTTGCAATCAAGAAAGCATTGGTATCACTGCAGAGGGGGTGCCTGCATCTGGAAATTATAGCTATGTAATGCCAGGGCCTTGAAAAAATGATAGTGATGTGAATATTCAATTGAGATTAGGGCATTTTATAGCAGTATTGCAAGAGGAGGCAAAGACTAAAGATGATTACTAACAAAAGTCTTGATTATGCAACAGGAGTCACACAGTCTCAAAACTGTCAGTGTCTCAGAGTCTCAATGTCTCAGCAATTTTTGGTTAAACAATTGCATTGAGTAAAAGGTTAGCACATTAAAAATACACATCATGCATGGGTCTTGTTCTATTCCCTACCCACACATGCACAATTCTACTAGTGACCTTCAGTTGCTTACATCAGGACTTGAATGTCATATTGAGAGTGGCAGGAGGCAGCCAAATGCCTAGGCAAATAGGGGCATGTCCCCGGTGAAAGCTCCTAGCCAAAGACATTTTAAAACATGAAAGCCAAACCATAAGTTAAATCCTTGGACCAGATTGAGAACTTGTCTTCATGTTGGCGTGTTTTCCTCTGACTGATCCCCACCCTTCACCTATTATACACATACCTGCGATTTCCTAATTAGTTTTCTACCCTGTCATGCCTACCTTTGAGTGGTGATTTCACTTTAACCCTTTTGGCCTACTCACAAGCCAATCAGCATGCACTACCCCTTCTGGGTCAATAAAAGGCCCTGGACACAGCTACACGAGGGACTTTCCCGCTTTCGGGTAGGGAAACCACCACCCATGTTCCCTCTTTGCTAAGAGCTTTCCTTTTGCTTAATTAATTTCACTCCACTTACTCTCTGGTATCCGCATGCCTAATTCTTCCTGGTTGTGAGACAAGAACTTAGATCTAGCTGGGCTAAGGAGCAGAAAGACTGCAACAATATGTTAGTCTAAGACTTGGTTTCTATTAACTCTATAACTTTTCCTTTCCTTTCTAAATCTTATCAGTTAAAAAGGATGCTATATTTCTTCAATCTTTCTTTACCTTTTGCTCTTTGCTCTGTAATCCCTCACTGTTTCTCTTTACACTTCAACTCTTTATGCTCCCTTCAATCTTGTTCTATGCTTGTGCACATGTATAAGCCCTTAGCTAGCACACATATCAAAATCACATCCCACACACACACACAGTCCTGTGTTCTCACAATTCACATGCAAAATAAGTTAAAGAAAGCACAAGTTTCTTTAAAACTGACTGCAAACATTAATGGGAAATCATGACATTCAGTTTCTATTCCCAAGGCTTTATTTTTTGCTGTGTAATCTTCTGACTTATTCAAATACCAGGTTTTCTTTCCTCATAGGAATTATAATATCACTTTCATAATGATACCAAGTCACAGATGAATGAAAATAGCTAAAAATTCTCCAAAAACATAAGAAATCATACAAGAATAAGGATTAATAATGCCTATCATTTAGCCATTTGTCACCAGTCTCTGTGCTTTTGATTTCCTAACTTCAACACTATTACGTGATTGATTTCTTGTGTCTATTTTATTGGAGTCGTCCTCATGAGCAGAATAACAAAAAGGAAATGAAAATTGTAACTATTTCTCACTGCATTTCTCTTCCAGCATGCTTAACATAGTATTGAAATATGCAACAAAACTAGGATCTCTTTGCTATTTTCAAGTTCAGTTCCTTTGCTGAATCAAATGGTTTCTTTCAGACTCTCAACTTCTTTCTTCCCCCACAGTAACAATCTCTGTTCCACTGAGATCATGATCTGTTGTTTACATGCCAGGATTTTAGGCCACTGATTTATAGCTGGATGCTGCAGGAAATTCCAACTTATAACCTCTTGATCAGTAATGCAGGTATGCTGCTTCAATTGTGCTTTGCTCCTTTGCTTGGTAACAGGCCAAATTGAAAAGCAAAATGGACTGGGAAATACAAATGATTGCCTAAGATAGGTTACACAGTACTTTGGAGTACAGAAACTCCAGCAGTGTGCAATCTGAAATTTACAGTAATGGATATCTCACCTTGTGAGATTTTCCTATTGTGGTTAGAATATGCTGTAACAGAGAATAGAGAAGGAGAGCTAAAAATAATCCATTGCATTGTGCTGTTATCTATGTGGCAGTTCTACTGTTTAACACTTCTGCCACTTTGTATGTGGAAACCAATTAGATATAGGAAGCTTTTTGGATGGTACATACAATTCAGCTAGCCCCATTTCTTTATAAAAGACATGACAAGAAAGGAACGAAGAGATATCTGGAATTTTTGTGTGTGGGTGACAGGTAGATAGGAAGAGATCCAGTTCCTAAGAATTACCCTTGTTGAAGTGTAATGGACATAAGTATGCTGTTAACACATTTATTTTAGTAGTTTTTATATCGAATAAAATGTTTTAAAGAAAATGAGCCAAAGCTACTACATTATATGAAAACAATCACTAAAATTTCTTACTCTCAAAAACCCCACAAGAATAATTTATGGAAATACATTTTTTATTTATTATTCAGTCACCTGATATGTTTTTAAAAAAATAAATATTTGTGACAATTTTCAATGCAAACTGTTTTCATAATGTTTAAAACTTGGTTGTGAAAATCAGTATCAAGTTAGAATTTCACATTGTGAGTACTTAGCAGAGGGCAGTGACATTTCAAGTGCATTTTATTTATTACACCATGGACTCGATTTTGAAGAGATGGGCTAATTTAATACTAGAATAATACCAGAACTTCAGTACCCCTCCACCCCTTGCCCAAGACATCCATCCATAGTGCTCTGCATAAGCACGCTCTAGTCTGTAGACACTCTTCCAATACATAGATTTGAGAAACTGAGAACTCTCAGTAGAGCATAGAGAACAGATGAATAACTTCTGAAACGTTCTGGTTCAGTGATCTAAATTATTATCTTACATTGGGGAGCATAGGGTTTTGAGAAAGATCTTTGGAAAGATTTAGCAAAAACATTTTGTCAGCATAGACAAAATACTACAGTTCATAATTTTCAAGTGAACTTATTTCAGATACACCAATGCAAAATGAACAGGGGAAAACAGTGATCAATGTATATGGTCAATGGCCTGGGCTGCAGTTGAAGGAGAGACAATTAAAAGCAAAAATAAAAAGAAGATGGCTGAAGAGAGTTTAAAAAGTACCACAATATGATGACAAGGATACAATATTAAAAATCAAAAGATGGGAATTTGAATTATTAAACCATCATTTATTTTCTGTGAAAAACAAACAAACAAACAAAACGAATTATTTGGCCGGGCACAGTGGCTTATGCCTGTAATCCCAGCTCTTTGGGAGGCCGATGCAGACAGTTCACTTGAGGTCAGGAGCTCAAGACCAGACTGGCCAACATAGTGAAACCCTGTCTCTACTAAAAATACAAAAAATAGCTAGGCATGGTGGCAGGCACCTGTAATCCCAGCTACTTGGGAGACTGAGGCAGGAGAATCGCTTCAACCTGAGAGGTGGGGCTTGCAGTGAGCCAAGATCACGCCATTGCACTCCATTCCTGGGCAACAGAGCCAGACTCCGTCTCACGTCTCAAAAAAAAAAAAAAAAGAAAGAAAGAAAGAAAAAAAAAAGACTTATTGTCTTCAACTATGGCCTAATTTTGAACAAGTTCAATATGAAAATCCACCCGAAAATTTAATTATTTAATTTTCTGTAATATCTATTTTTATTTATTTTTCTTTATGAATGCTAAATTTTAATTCCCTTAGCTTTATAGCCCATTAAGAATTTTATATTTATAAAATAAAATACTAAAAGTTTTAAAAAGCTTAACTTTATCAATTATCATCTAACTTCTATTTATAAATCATACGAATTTTATTTTATGAACTGAGATGAATTCCGTAACATTGAAGGGTAATAAGAAACATAAAAGTCAACACTATACTATTTTTTAAGGAAATCAAAAGTATGTAATTAAAATAAGTTTTTCTTCTGCCCTTCTGAAAGATGTAAAATGTTCAAGAAAACAAAATGTCCTGCAGTCATGGGACACTTGAGACTTTTAACACCCGGCAGCTGGGCCTTTCCAGCCTAAAGTCATGTTTGGCTGTACTTTTGGGCATCATCCATAATGTTTTCCAGTTTTTATTATGGGATGCTACTGTTGGGACAATTAAAAAAATATATATAGAGAGAGAATATCATTTGATTATTTTCTCTTTATTAGGCATACTGTGGTTTTCTAATAAAAACTGAATACAGTGTTTTATGTCTGAATGCTGCATTTTTGTCAACTTGTAGAGAGAAAACCTAACATCATAAATCTGTTTTCCTCACCATTGCCTCAAAATCCCCAAATGTCTGCCGCTTGCAGATGGACTCACTGGAGCAAACCAAAAGGCTAAATTTCACCTTTAGTTGGGTTTTATGTGGTTCTTTCTTTTAAAGTAAGCCATGTCCTATAAGGGGATCTTTTTAATTTCCTTGTCAAGTTTATTTTCTGAGTTTTCATCACCCTCCTTCTGTGTGTGCTTGTACATTATATTTGAATATAATATATATTACATATTAAATTTGAATATATATGCATATATATATTTAAATAATATGTATTTACTATTTTTGATGGAAAACAATCCTTCTAAAAGTCAAAAAGTGATGTATAAACATAATATCCCAAGGTGTATTTTTATCTTCCATGTACTCTGACTGGTTACTTAGTAGCAAGTCTGTCAATCTGCTGTTCCAAATGGTTTCTGTCTTTGCCAAAGTGGATTAAAGTACCAGACCAAAGATTGTGTTCTCTTCTTGCTGTGTTGGAAGTAGGCCCACAAGTCCAAATGTAATAAAATGAGAATATATACCTCATCATCCAAATCCAGGGAAAGTGTTACATTGCAGATGGCAGAAGTTTAAGGACTTATTAAATTGATGTACAAATTAATTTAAAAAGAAATAGATGAATAGCTTTGGTAGATACCCCCTGCCAATTTGGCACTCTCTATAGAGAGTTATATTAATTTTGTGGCAAGTGGTGAATATGATAATGAAAGGAAGTCACAGACAAGGGAATAAGTACATAGTTACTGAAGGGAAAAGAAATGTGGCAAATATGGATTTGCTGCTGAATTTAAAAGCCTGGATATTTTAATAACTACATTATTTAATAAAAAGTAAAGTAAAAGAACATAAGCTAATATTTATCAGTTTATATGAAGTGATATTGATTATAGTGTTTTGCTTTCATATAAAAAATATATAAATATTGAATCAATTTCATGGTATCTTTTATGTGTTTTACTACCTCATTAATTAAATATTGATAGGTCAGATTTCAGTTCCATCAGGTAAAGAGCTTGGAAATTTGTACATCTGTTCTTATGATAAGAAAAAGCTCAAGAAACTGAAACTCAGTGACTTTTCTTCAATCTATCAGAGAAATAAGATTGCAGAGCAAACTGCCAACCGAAAATGTTGAAAGGTAAGTCCAAAGAGTTATATCTGAGACAAACTACCTGGAGTAATGAATGCGTGATCATCTACCATAGCCATACTGAAATGGTCATTTTAATGGGCCAACTGCTGGAGGCTGAGTGTGAATTAGAATGAGATTGAGAAACACTTGGAGGTCATAGTTGTAGGAGAGCTTCCACACCTTCCCAGGCCTACCTCCAGGAGGTCCACCGCAGTCTCATGGTGAAGGACTGAGAAAGGTGCCCTTATGGTTCTGGCAGTAGAAAGGGGAGATTAATCCTTGCAAAATAAGTCCAGAATCATGTTTATAACTCCAAGAGAAAAGGCTTTGCCAAAGCCTTAGTTAGGGGACAGGCATTTTTATCCAATTTAACCTCTTCTAGCCTTCCTGTTGCAACCTAAAATTGGGGAGACAAGCAACAAGAGTTAGAGTTCAAGAAAAGAGATTCAGAATACTGTAGTCATGGAAGCGAGTAGGGGACAGAGACAGTGGGGGTGCGGGAGAAACACTGTACAACTTTAGAAACACTTGTGAGGGTCACAGCCCAAAGAGACAAGCTCACTAAAAACTGAGATTCACTTGTACAATTATTGAATACTCTCTCTTTTCCCTGTACCTTACTACTACACCAGTGAGACTCTAGTATGAGAACAGTGGCTTACAGCTAAACAGTCTGAAAAAGGCAGATTCTCTCTATGGGAAATACTTAGAGAAGCCCAAAGTCAAGAGTTGTGACAAAAACAATGACACTGGAGGAATTTGATGCATCTGGCACCTATAGCTACAGCAAACATTACACAGAACCAAAAGTCTACTCAAATTAACATAAATCAACACTAAAAACACATTTACCTCAGTTTCTATTATCAATACAACATGTCTTGCTTTCAGCAAAAAATTAACATACTTGCCATAAGGCAAGAAAAAACAGTCTGAAAAGTCAAAATAAACACCAGCATCCGACTCTAAAATAGGAGATGTTGAATTATGGAGCAGAAACTAAAATAATGATGATTATTAATACATTAAGGATTCTAATGGAGAAAAACATGTAGCATTCAACGACAAATGTGTAATATAAAAGCAGATGGAATCTCTAAGAAAGAGTAAAAAGGAAATGATAGAAATCAAAATACTTCTAACAGAAATGAGGATTATCTTTGATGGGCTTATGAGTAGATTGAAAATGACTAAGAAAAGAATCAGCGAGCTTAAAGATAAGTTAATAGAAACTTTCAACACTGAAAAGCAGAGAGAGAGAGAAACAGAAAAGGCATTATATCTGTAGAGCAACAATAAAGATTATAGCAGATTCTTACTAGAAACGATTCAAGCAATAAGAGAAAAGAGAAATATTTAAAATGTTGAATGAAAAAATCACCAATCTAGAATTCTATATTCAGTGAAATAATTCTTCTAAAGTGAAGGAAGAACAAAGTTTTTTTCAGATAAACAGGAATCTGAGGAAATTTACTAATAGCAAAATGTAGCTGTATGAAATACATAAAGAAGTATGTCAGGTAGCAGAAAAACATTATAGGTTAGACACTTAGATCTGTAGAAAAAATCAGAGTCCTGTAATCCCAGCACTTTGGGAGGCCGAGACGGGCAGATCACGAGGTCGGGAGATCGAGACCATCCTGGCTAACACGGTGAAACCCTGTCTCTACTAAAAAATACAAAAAACTAGCTGGGCGAGGTGGCAGGTGCCTGTAGTCCCAGCTACACAGGAGGCTGAGGCAGGAGAATGGTGTAAACCTGGGAGGCGGAGCTTGCATGAGCTGAGATCCGGCCACTGCACTCCAGCCTGGGCGACAGAGCGAGACTCCATCTCAAAAAAAAAAAAAAAAAAAAAAAATCAAAGTCAGCGAAGGAATAAATCAAAGTAAAGAAAGATACTTTATTGTTTGTAATTGATCTAAAAGATAGCTATTTAAAGTCATAAATAT
The DNA here is from genome assembly GCF_047675955.1 of Chlorocebus sabaeus. NCBI lineage: Eukaryota > Metazoa > Chordata > Mammalia > Primates > Cercopithecidae > Chlorocebus > Chlorocebus sabaeus. The sequence goes on from NC_132911.1 coordinate 117,521,680, forward strand.
GTGTTGAATGATTACAGTGTATGTTCATGAGAAATGTATAACAGCATTGTCAAAATACATAGACAGGAGGAATGGGATATCTTATTAGGTACCTACACCATCTATAAAGTGATATAGTGTTATCTGAAGATGGACTTAGAGTGCTTAAAATGTATATAGTGAATTTTGAGTCATTCAATAAAAAGTATTTTTAATAGTATACTTGACATGCAAATAAAGGACATAAAATGGAATCATTTAAGATAATCATTTTGCACCAAAATAGGCAGAAACAGTTACAAAGAAAATAGATATTAATATATTAGCGATTACTATATATTTGAGTAGTATAAACATTCAAATTAAAAGATATATTGTCAGATTAAATATAAAAGAAGAACCAAATATATGTGGTATATTAAAGAATCATTTTAAATAAAAAGACTCATATGGGTTAAAAATTAAGAAAGAGTAAAATATATGCCATGCTAACATTAATCAAAAGAAAACTGTAGAAGAAATATTAATTTTAGACAAAACATTTTTCTGAACATGTAATATTTGGGATAAAGAAGAATATTACAGGGTGTAAAACAGATAATTTCTTCAAGGAGACATAACAATCTTAAACATGTATGCACTTAATAACAGGGATTCAAAGAAAAAAAAAGGAAAGATAGAAGCAAAACAGAAAGAAGAAGAAATATTCACTATTATAATTAGAGACTTCAACACAACTCTCAGTAGTTGATAAATCTAACAGGCAAAAAATCAGAAAATATATATTTGATCTGAATATCACTGTCAATCCACGTGATCTTATTGACATTCATAGAATTTCCAAACAAAAACAGCACAACACACATTGTTCTCAAGTTCACATGGAAAGTCCCCAACACAGACGATGTTTGAGTTCTAAAATGTAGCTCAACTAACATAAAACTACTGAAAACGTACAAAGTATATATTTCCATCAGAAAGAAGACTAGAAAGCGATTAGGTGAAGATAGTTAAAAATTATTATTAAATATTTATAAATTAAAACACTTCTGAATAATTAATGGTTCAAATAATCAAGAATATTAAAAATGCTTTGGACAAAATAAAGATATAATGTATCAAAATTTGTGCCACACAGTGAAAACATTGCTTAGAAAGAAACTTAAATAATTAAGTTTACATATTAGAATAGAAGAAAAATCCAAAATCAGTAATCCAAACTTTCACTTTAAAAACCAGAGAAAGGAGAGCAATTTAAGCTTAAAGCAAGAGAAGAAAATAATAAAAATTATAATAGAGCAAATTTCATTGAAGTTGAAAAGAATAAAATGATAGAGAATATCAATAGAACAAAATGCCTGATCTTTGAAAAACCAATAAAATTGATGTGTCTGCCGAGAATATTCAAGAAAGAAAGGCAATAGACACAAAGTACCAATATTAAAAATGAAAAGGGGTCATTACCACTTACCCCATGGATATTAAAAGGATAATAAAGGACTATTATGACATAATTTCTGTGTCCCCGCCACCCCAAATTGGAAAGTTGGAGGATATAGAAAAATTTCTTAAAAGATACTATCAAAACTCACAGAAGAATGAATAGCTAAACCAAAAGATTTAAAACAATACAATTTACAATTGCAACAAAAGGGCAAGAGCCTGACAAGCTGATCTCAAAGAGGTAGAGAGTGAGGTGATAGTTATTAATACTAGAAGCTGGGAAAGTATTTGTGTATGTGTGGGAATTGGGGATGACGACAGGTAGATTAATGGGTGGAAATATACAGTTAAATAGAAGAAATGAGTTCTAGTGTTTTATAGCATAGTAAAGTGACTATAGTTAACAACAATATATTGTGTATTTCAAAATGGCTAGACGAGAAGCTTTGAATGTTTCCAACACAAAGAAATGTTTAATGTTTGAGGTGAGGAATATCCTAAATATCCTGACTTGATCATTACACATTCTAAGCATGTATCAAAATATCACATGCACTTCATAAATATGTACAAATGTTATGTATTAATAAAAATAATTTGAGACAGCTTGACAGAAGGACAAATGATCTATTCAAGAAATTGAATCAATATATTAAATTTCTATTGCTGCTTTAACAAATTACCTTACACTTAGTCTCTTAAAGCAACAATTATCTTATGATTCTATATGTTGGAAGTCCAAATTGGTCTTGTTTGGCAAAATCAAAGTGTCATTAGGGCTGCATTTCTTTCTGGAGGGTATAAAGAATTATTTGAATTGTTTTGGTCTTGTTCAGTTTCTAGGCCACTCACATTCCTCATCTCATAGCCCCTTTACTTAGTGTTCAAAGGCAGAACTTATAGATTGACTTCTTTACACAACATATCGCCCTGATTACTAATTCTACTTTTTTCTTCTATTTTCATAAATATATAAATAAATAATTCAAGACACTCTCCCCAGTATAACTCTGTTAATTTGCAATTTGAATTGAATCTGAAAATTAATTACTCTTTGCGATATAATATTAACATATCCACAGGTTCTCAGGACTACAGTGCGGCCATATTTGGGGAAGTCAATGTTCCTCCTACACAATAAAAAATGACTTTCAAAATAAAGCACTAGGTCACGATTTACCTGGTGAATTTGACTGAACATTTAAGGAGACAATGACCCCAGCTCTCCACATGCTCTTCCAGAAAATAGAAGCAGTGACAACATTTCCTAAATGTTTATCTCTTTTATGAAGAGACATTGTTGGTCACAGATATCTGTATTACATTACCAATCACAACAGGAAATTCTATTTATCATCATATTTTGGCAAAGTATGCATTTTGAAAAGTTTCACATTTTTGTCTTTCCAGAGCTTACTAAAGAAACTGACATGTTTTGGTTAAACTTGAGAACACAATGAATGGTGCCGTATTTAGTGCTTCCGTACATTTCTTTTAGAGGTCTCAAGAAGAAATATGAAAACACAAAAATTTTAAGCCTGCATATGTTCTCAATAGCCTGATTACATGTTAAGGAACTGATCAAACTCAGTGTAATACAAGTATCTAACTCAAAATCAAACTGACAACTTTGAGTTTAAAACATTTTCATCAGTGAGATTTTGGTAGTTGTCTGATGTTGTTTGATTTAGTAGGGGATTTAAGAGTTTGGTAGGACAATATTTGTTAAATATTTGAGAGTGATACAATTTTCTGTTTTAACATGTTGTGAACTTTTGGTTTACTCTGCTTTATTTTGGCCAACAGAAAGTGAGTGCCTGCATTAAAATTGCATTTAAAAATGCATTTGTAGCAATTGTGCTATCCTGAAGTCTCATTTTCTTTTGTTTTATTGTTTTTTGATAACCGGAAATTTTATTATTTCAGACTACTTAGAAAGGGATTTTGTGCCTCAGCCTCCCATATTTTGTCTAGTTGGAACCAAAAAGCTACTGCTCATGTGTTCACACATGACACATATCCATACCAACTGTCCCTAATGAACAAATAATTTACTACCAAAAGAAAAATCTATATTTTAAAAATTAAAAAAAAAAAGAATTGATCTCGCAGAGACATCTAAAATGTCAGTAGAACACAAGAGCGTATTTCTCTCTACTGTTGAGGGACATCAGAAGCAGGCATGTAGTTAAAAACGGAGCAGCCACAAAGGTTATTAAGAAATGGAAGAGCAACTCTTGTACTTACATAGACTGAGTGGCAATCCTATTTCTTAAAGTTACCCATTCTGAACAGAAAAAATATTGAGTTTCTGGCTACCTCAGTTAATACCTTCAAAGACACTGCTTGCATTTTCCCTGGCATGGTGGATTTTCTACCCAAGAATAGCTCTCAGCTCTAGAGCATCCATAAATTAGGCAGTTTTCTGGGAATGGATTTCTATCACCTCTATCTTCATGGCTTTCATGCTGGTTTGTTGTTGTTATTTCTCCTAAAATTCCACATACCCCTGCCATAGTTGCACCTGTTTTACTCTGGTTTCATGTTTTACCAAGCATTTTAACTGCATTTCTTCATTTCCAAGAACCCCTAAAGCAAATTGTAAGTCAAGGGATAAAATTAGCCTACCATGAGTGCCTTTTTATTAATTATCTACATAAAAAGAAAACAATTTGTTATGGGAGTTGATTTAAACTTAGATTTTGATATAACACATTAAGGTAAGTTATGAAGGAGATTTTACTTTAAGGGTAACTCCTTTGTGTAATAATCCTGGATTCTCACAAATGGGTATTCACTTTGTATCCCAGACTTCTTCTTTCAGACTTAGATAACTGTGGCCAACTGCTTACTTAATATGTAGACCTGGATGCCACTCAGGCATTTTAAACATAATAGTTCCATGCCAGAGACAATGCTATGTATCACTTTATTGTTTTTTTTTTTTCTTTCTTGGCAGATATAAATACTACATTTTCTATTTTTTCATGAAGTTAGGTTTAGGGCTATGAAAGTAAGTTCTGACCAATGAAACATGGATGAAAACAAGTGTCTTCTAGGCCAGGCTCTTGAAACATCCCATCAGTTCCACTGACCCTTGAACAGTAAACTTGGAAGCTCTGTGTACCAAAAGGCATAGATACAGAATGGTCAATGAGCCAGTGTTAGGAAGATAGCTATCCAATCAGCATTGGTCTGTGACATGAGTAAGAAATAAACTTTTCTTGTATTGAACCAATAAGAATATAGTGTTAATTTATTATGGCATCAGAGTCTTCCTTCAACTTGTGGAATGATTCCACCTTTCACCCAATAAGCCCTGTTTCTACTTCTTAAACTTGTCAAGCTCTTCTCATGCATTAAGAAATTTTAATATTTAAGTTTTTTCCTTCATAATGCCAATGTATATGCCATTTTCACTGGCCAGGTCCTTCTTACTCTGTTGTTTCCTCTACACTATTCGGTACATATTTATAATTGTATTTTGTGGATAAAATGGTTTATCTTATCTCTCTTATTAGACATAGCTTAATGAGAGAAAAAAAAAAACAAGTTTGTCTTTCTGATTGAAATAACTCCAGAAATTAGAGTAAGTGCCTATTATTATAGGTTTAATATAGATATGAGTTCAATGGATGAGTTATTAAGTGAATAAAAATGTTTTATTCCATTCCATGATTAATATGGTTTAATATGTTAGCACTTTCACTTTCAGCTGAACAAAATTAATGTGCCTGTAAAGGCAGAGAAGACAGCGCCCACTAAATGTGACTGCCATTAACCATAGGGTTACTGACTCACAACCAAGGTATTTCATGAACAGAAGTGACATCAAATTCAGGCTTCTGACACTGGTGAGGCATAAGAAAATGAACAAGAAATATTCCACTTTTATTTCCCTTGCTATGGGAATTCAACTGATGCTTGCAATGTGGTTAATGTCATGAAGAGGAAGTCAGAGCTGCTCTCCCTCAGCTATCACCACTTTAGAATCTAAGTAACTGTGGCAACATTTATTCACCCTCAAAGCTTTTAAGATGATTTGAGATTATGGTTGAAAAGAAAACCCAAAAGTTTTTCTAGAAATTACAGTTACCTAAAGGAAAAAAAAAAAAAAAAAAAAAAAAGATCTATTCATTAGAGACTGTTTTTGGTGAAATGCGATAAATTCTATATTCACCAGAGTTGATATTTCTGTTAATATTGCTGAACAATTTTCAATAAGCTTTTGCTCAAAGCCAGCACTCTAGAAGTTACGTAGCAACTATTGACTGACTGACAGAAATCAGGACTGCAATATTAGAGCTAACATGAGTACATAGAGGTTGCTGAAGAAAACATGGTTTCAATAGTTAGCAAAGAAATCACTGTGTTTAGGTAACAAGGAGAATATATCAAGTTTTCTTATAGCTTGGACATGCTACATATTTCAATAAGAGCTGTAATCAAACAAAATCATAATTTGACCATTCAAAATGTAACATTTTACTTTGTTTTCTGGATATGCACTATGTGCATGGCTTTTCAACACATAAATTTAGGGAGTTAAAATGTTAGGTTTTCGATAAGAAGCAACTAATCAGTGTGTCGTGTCCTATATTCTACTTCTTACACTGGAAAGTGTGGTCAAAGTGTCCAGTGACAAGCAATCGTTTAAGAGCACAGACTGTGAATTCTTAACAAAAGCAAAGATACATTGCCATAGATTGGCTCTTCTGGGCTACTCGCTTAGTGGAATCAAGCATGATTATCACAGAAAAATTGATGCAATTTGCATATATTCAATAATTGATTGGTAAAGTGTTAGTTTTCAATTGATTTTTTTTGTTGTTGTTTTCTGAGCAAAAGTATGTAGTGAGGAAGGAGTAATATTTTAAAGCAAATTTAATGTAACTTTGCCAAAGTAAAAAGAATCACATAATCTTACTTCTGAAATTTATACAATGTCAAATCAAATAAAAAATATCCAACATCACTGAACTATGAATAGGAGATTAATGTACAGTTTCACAGTACCTATTACTGATGTGTATCTACTGCGGAGTTAGTGTCTTTTTAATTAAAAGCTCATATATGCAAATTTTAAATGATCTGTGCACTTTCAAAGTTCTCAGATCTTCCATTAGTTGTTTCACATATAGAAACATACACACACACACACACACACGCACACACACACAATTTCTTAAGTTATGATTAGGAAAACTTACTATTTCGTGTAGCGAGATTGATGATTTCCCTCATTTACACATTTTGGGGAATCAGATACCTTATTTTTCTTATGAGATTTGTGTTGGAAGTCTCAGTATTCCAGCTCATAAAAGTTAAAAACTATGAAAAACATAAGGATGCCTTTCCTCTAGTGTAGATTTTTAAAAATTTAAGGTAAATAAAGGCCTTTTTACAAAAGCTTGACACACGACTCAAAGGGCCTTTTTTTAGCATTTGAACTCTGCTGAGGAAAAAATGGCAAACTATCAGAAAGATAGACCTGCACCTCAGTAGATTTTATTATACTATATTTTAAAATCAAATTTTTCCTAGGAAGTACATGATAGTGTAAATCAAATTATGTTCAACACTAGGAAAGTTACAAGGTCACTGTTACAGGATCCTTGGGGTGTTGCTTTTCCAGCCAGAAATCTCAGTGTTCGGTGGCACCTTTGCCTGAGTTTTGCTAAGGGCCAGTGGGTTAGTTCTGCCCACTCGGTCTGGCAGGCTGTGGTTGGCTCGCACTACCAGCCTGGATCCCACACGTGCCAGGGGTAGGCCACACACAAACTAGTGAGGGATGTGTGAGCAAGTGAGCATGGGGTCCGGCCACTGCTCACAATGAAGCGCTGTAGTGGGGTAGGTAGTTTCACGCGCCAGCATGGGTGCCAGGTCCCTGTGAGGCTGAGGCAGGACCAGGCATATCACAAGCAGCTTCCACAGCTTGGACAGGGACCAGGAACATGGTGGTGAACAGAAGCTTAGGGATGCCAGGAACCACAGAGCCCCAAAGAGGGTGTCACAGTTCTAGTTTGGAGATTCCTAGGTCTGGGCTCCCTGAAGGGCCTCAGCTCTTCTCTCCTCGTTGCCTGCAATATGGGGAGTAAGGGATGTGTTTCAAATCTGTTTTTGTTACAGTTCTCTCAACTCAGCCATTTGGCAGGTCCTGAGTTCTTGTCCTGAGTCCAGGAAGACTGAGGTACATGGACAAGTGGAGGGTGCGCAAGGTGAAGAGGTGTTTTGATGAGCAAAAGAACAGCTCAGAGGAGACACACAGTTGGGTAGCTCCTTTCTGAAGGCAGGCCATCCCAACGAGCGTCCAGCTGTCATCAGAGAAGAGTCCCACAGTGGGTAGCTCCTCTCAGCGGGCAGATCCTCCCCTTGTCTGCCTGAGTCTGTCTGAATGTGGGTTTTTTATGGGCTTCAAAGTGAGGGAGTGCATGCTAATTGGTCCATGGGTGGCCATGGTGGACCGGGAAAAAGTACCGTAAGTTCTCACTTCGGTCCACCAAACTGACGGCCCAGTCCCCAGGCCTCAGGCCTTCCCTGGTCTGAAGGTGGGGTTTCACCCGGGGCTAGGCCTCAACTTTGCTCTGCAATTGGAGCAGCACTAGGAGTGGAGAGAGGCCAAGGCAGCAGGAGCAGGAACTTTTGAGCCTGTGGGGGCAGGGGTCTTCCCAGACCCCCAAGAGTGCAGAGATGCCTGGGTCCGCAGCTGCAGCCCAGAGGCTGCAACTGCACTTGGAGGGAGGGCAGGACTCCCGCCCTTCCAACTTGAAAGTGATTGGGGCTTGCGCCTATTTCTGGCTCCCCTCAGCTCCATGCAAAGCATAACCCCGGCTGTGCCTCCCCTACTGCAGCCAGCATCACAGCAGCAGCAGCTCCAGATGGGCCGCAGCTGCCAACATCACTATCAATGGAACAGGAAGAGGCTCTGAGTGTCAGTAACCAGAAATCTAGTTTGAAATCCTGCATCTTGTCACTAATTTGGAAATACTGAGATTCTTTTTAGAAGATACACTGTCACACCAAACTGTTAGATATACTGAGTTCAGACTACTGTAATCTACCTAACTGGTCACCATTATATCAAAACCATCATCTTTCCAGCTATGTTTTTCATTGAAGATAGTTTTCTGTAAATTAGTAACTTTCAGAACTACCCAAAAAGAGATACTTGCAAATATTAACTTAAAATATTTTAAACCGTGATAGAGGCTATAGAGATCTATTCTGTTCTGGCCACAGAAACATTAGTAGTCTCTGTTATTAGTCTCCTTTCATGTAATATATAACACTTAGTGTGCGAATTAATGAATGATTTAAACTCATTCTCCTTGCCGTAGCTCCCAATGGACTCTGTTTCATTTTCTTTTGAATTTTATGTAAAGGTGTATAACTGGCATGGTGGAAAATGAGTTATAAAACCATAATGCCTACCATGGGGTTTTCCAGCTAAAAGGAACAATTGCAATCAACTGTACCTGTTGTGTTTCTCCCACTGGCAATTGTTCAGTCTTCGTTCTATGGCAAACATTTCAAAATACATAATGAGTGTAACAAAATGTAAAACTGGTGTTCTCTCTTGAATTATTATAAATAAGGCACACTTTTAAGTATTACAAATATTTGCTCCATGAGCAGCCAAGAATATTAAAAGGCAGAATAATGGGCTATGATAACTGATGCAAGTATATAAATTGCTTCCTGTTCTTTAAGTCAGAAACATACTCAGATAAGAAGAAAACATAAGAATTTCAGTAGAATGCAGAATTATTTGATTGAAAGGAAACAAATAATAACTTGTTTTGTATGAGGTTTTTTTTTTGAAAATATTTACTCTACTCATTACTTACAGGGGCAAAGTAAATTCCCCTACTTATTGATTCTGTGTTTGCCTATGTGACTGGTTCTGGATGATAGGACACAAGCTGTGTGGTGTTGCTCCCTCACATCTATGCCACAACCATGAGAAAATCATGTCCAGCTTAACCACTGGTCCCAGGAGCGAGATACAATCCACTGGGACAGTGCTAATTATTCCCATCTTTGCCCAGCCTAGATAAGTTCTGACAATAAGTGACAGTGGGTTTTAACACACTGACTTATATGCCTTTTTAGCCTTTTTATGGCAGTCGCTAACTGATTATCCTGAACTCAAGACGTATTCTACAGTTTTACAATGTCTTGATACATTGGATTTCTGCAGCCTGAGGTTCTCATGCCCTTTTCATAGCCTATCTTTCATTGCTCTTTTCAAATGCCACATTTCTCTGAAGGCACTCTCTTATCAGAAATTATTTGACATCTTATGTCTGTTTCCCAGGACACAGCTTTTGTATTCATTTGCAAACACTATTAGATTATACTTTGTGTTATAACTTTCTTTGTATTCTTCACATTTCTGCTACTGGAATATACCTGTGAAATATGGCTTGTGTAATATTTATCTCACAATTCCCTGTTTTTAGAACCTAGATATTAGTTATTATATATATTTAATAATGGTTTTAGAAAATCCTCATTTTTTTTTCATTTAGGTAAGAACATCTGTGCATTAAGTGAATAAATTCATCTATTTTGGATTCCTAAACATATATACAAATCTAGTACTATTTTATTGGGAGTTATCATATGAAAGTATATCAATTATTGTAAGAACAAAATAAGCTTGTCTTATACATTTTGTAAATCAGCTCTGGAATTATCAGCTTGCAGAGTTGAAACCTGGCTTAGTTGTTTCTGACTTCCCATCACCATCAATTATTTTCTTTCCCTTAATATGGGTTGAAAAACTCTAGTCTCATTCCACTGATATTAAAGAGATATCTTCTTCAATTTTTTAACAAGATAATAGAAGGGCACTTACTTGTTCTTACCTAAATAAAAAGTATGATGTTCTTACCTAAATGAAAAATAACTGAGGATTTTTAAGCTGGAATATTAAAATATCTTTAAATGTTTCTCCTGCCACACCCCAGAATCCGCAAGGAGCCTTGGTACATTGTTGGAGAATAACATTTAGAAACCAAGGTATGGGCTGGGCTATGAACGCTCACATTACTGCTGGTTGACATTGCTTCTGGGTATTCTCAATACAGAGATATAATAGATGTATGTTTATTAATGCACACAAAAAGTATTTGTAATTTTGCATCTAACTGCAAATGTATATGTGTGTGCATATACACACATGTGTATATATAATGTATACATATATAAGTTTTATATATGACACCATAAGCTTATAATATTAATAACTGAATTCCAATATAATATCACAGAGTTCACTTTAGCCTTTTCCCTTTTCTTACTTGTAAATTATTCAACATTGAGAAACCTAGTTCTTATTAGCTGTAATACATTATTTGTTTGGTTTGTTCTAGTATACATATAAAGCACTCTCAGAATTGCCAACCTATATCCCTGTGGGGAACATTTTTATTGTATTTATATGTAGTGTATATATATATATATATTTTATCCTGACAGTATCCAGTCAAGGTATTATTTCCAAAGTTACTTAGAATAGTTCTGTTCTTCCCCCAATTTGTGTGAAAATAGAATATGTTTGTTAGTGTTTGTTTTCTATTTTTTTGTTTTCCTCATATTAGAATTGATTTTAATTATTTTTTAGTTTTTCTTTGGGGTATGTGAAGGATATGTGAAATATTACTGTGGTCTAGCAGTCTGGCTGTGTAAACAATACACTCAAAGAAACATCACTTCTTCCTAAACTCTACTATCTTATTAACGATACCTGCTGTGTTCATTCATTTTCTTCCTACTCACCACTGAGAATAAACTAAACCCTTTAACGTCCAATTTATCCTTTTTATAGTGCTAAAAAGTAAAGACATGCACACAATAAGATTCAAGTTTGTTGAAAAACACAGAAGCCAACTGAAGTAGCCTAACAATTTGAGCAAAAATGAATAAATATCATAGTACTTGATTATAACCCACAAAACAAAAAAAACCCGTGTGTGTGTGTGTGTGTGTGTGTGTGTGTGTACTACAGAGGGAAAGACAATAACTTTGCAGTGGAGAAACTGAGCAGGTCAACAACACTAGTAACAAGGCATAACATCATGGGCACTGTGACATGATATCTTGAGAATTCAACACTGGCTCTGTGACATTCTTGGCAAAAATACAGAGCAGCTTCCAGTCATGCAGAAGCATCAGACCTATCCAAATTGACGGACATTAGACAAAATACATGATCGATATATTTTGAAAGTGTCAAGGTTATGAAAGACTAGGAAAGCCTGAGGAACTATTTCCAGACTACAGGAAACTAGGGAGAATTAACTAGTTGAAATGCAGAATCCTGAACTTGATTCTAAACCAAAAAGAGACAGATAGTAGGAGAAAATGGTAAAATTTGAGCAAAATCTCTAGTTATATAGTATGCTACTAATGTTAATGGGTTTTGGTTCTGACTGCCATGCTAAGGTTATATAAAATGGTAATAAAGAAAGCTGGGAGAGAAATCCAGGAAAACTCTGTAGAATTCTGCAACTATTCTCCATGTCTAACTTTAGTTAAAGAAAAAAAAAAAAAAACTTTAAAAAGATCTCTAAGTGTCTTTGGATTTGAATATTTTGTTAAAAATTATCAAAAGTGTGCTTAGCTTAAAATATCTTTCATGCCAAAATTTGGAGTAGATTCCTGCTTTCTTGATTCCAAGTTCAATAATCTTTCCAATACTCTATGTCCTTCCAAATCTTTTAATGACATTTTTACTCAAAGCACAATTGAGTTGGTAATGCATTAAACCTGAAATCTATTGTTTGGTTATATGAAATATAAAACATTTTTTAAAAATCTGTGCATACCCCTATTCCTGGCTCTCCTAAAAATAACCTATAAGCTCATCCACTTAATTTTGTGGTTACTCAATTAGTTATACTCTACAAAAGAGATGAGAAATCCAAGATTTATTTTTAAGACGGCAGTAGGTTGGCTTCTTTTATAGATCTTAGAATTGGAGAACAGAGAAAAAGCAGTTAGAATACTTTTATATTCATTTTTCCTATCCTAAGCTTTTTCTTTAAATTTGTTATGCAAATTATCTCTGCAGTTCTATAATGCCCTTTCTGCTTCTTTAGTAGCACTAAAAATTATCTTTAATAAGACAAGATATATTTTTAAAATAGTATAAGTAGAGAACAAATAGTAATTATCAATGTGTACAAGAAATGATATTTTTCTCCCTTCCCCCCAAATCAACATTGTCATTTCTAAAGTCTAATTAAAATAATACTTCCTGATGCTAGATTATTAAATAATACTATTAGGAATTACTGGCTATGTCAGTTATTTTTATTTTATTTTATTGTATTTTCCAGCACCATACAGTTATCTGACTGGTAAATCGTTATTTAAATGCCACCAGTGACTGTTTAAATATGCAGAAAATTAAGTTCCCAAACTTACAGGCTGAATTATACAAATGGTCCTGGAGTGCTATTGCTGATAGTATTGAGCAATTGAGGTTTCATAGCATTTAATAAAAATAGAACTATAAAACTGGCATATACATAAAAGTCATTGGTTAAAAAAAAAAGGAAACATTGTTATTTTGGAATATATTATATTAGTATAATGCAGATTTTATTAAATTGTCATTCCAGATTCTTAAATAATAAGCTGGCTGTGACACCATGACATGTTTCCTTGTCCCCATAAATTTAATTTATTTCTAAAATTCAAATTTATATCATTTTCTTACATCTTGCACTATGATAATATTATTATTTAAATCATTAATTTTGCATAAGTTACATTTCTATTTTGATTAGCTAATTCAGAGGATTATAATCATCATTTTAACTTGAAATTCGAAGTGCATTTATTTATAAGAAAGATCCTGGACAGAAACTCACAGAGACAAAGCCATTTAAACAGCACATTACTTTGAGAACCCTACAGAGCTGAACTTGATAGGAGTTGCTGGTAATGCAAACCCTGGGGACATCCTTATTAGTCTGCCCACTGAGTGGACCGTGTGTGTGTGGTGTACTCCACGGGCTAGCAATAGCTAATAATTTAAAACTGATAGAAGAGTCACTCCAGACATTTAAAATGCAATCACCTACATTTGCTGACATTTAAAATAAAATGAACAAGTGTAGTTCCTGAAGTTAACTTGAGATTCTCCATAGGGATCCATGAAGTTGTCATGTGGTTTTGTGTTCCCAAGTTTAAGTTCAATATGAACCTTTAGGCCATGAGGTGGCGGAGAGGAGAACATACTATATTACCAAATGTTTATTAAGTTCTTGGTCTCTGGATGTAGAAAGTTAAAGGATTTCCTGCCTAAACTAAATCATTTCTGAAGATAAGTCATCCTCTAATAAAATAACTACCAAATGGCTGCTGATGATGATGATAATGGCGAGAAAATATTTAAAACATAAATACCGACAGAAATACAAATAGCAGAAGAGATCAATTAAGATAGAATATAGTTGTCAGTTCAAAAGAGGTGGACTCTGAAGACTCCTGCTCTTATTTATGCTCTCAAATTTGTTTTTCTCTTCACTTCATCTGAGTTAGGGTGTGTTAATAGTGCTTTAATGAAATCACTTCTACTAAGTTCCACTAACTAAAGAGAGAGTGAGGCCAAATTGAGCTTTATTTCAATCTGTTCCTATTTGTTCTATAGATAGCAGAGTTTCTAAATTTAAAAAGTCACATAGAATTTAAATTTATGGTGCTTTAGAGACCAATCCCAAATTCACTCACTATCTTTATTCTCTCAGTTGTTTCATTGGAGATCTTGGAAAGCATAAGTAAACCTAAGTTTTCCAGGTTACTATATTTCTTGAAAACCTATGCATTAACGTTCCCCATCCTCCACAATGGAAGATTACTATAACATATTGTAAGTCTGAGAATCTTATAAGATATAAATTACATAGGATCTTCCCCGTCCAATTTGCACAAAATCCACATCTCTTAATCAAGAACAATTAAGAAAAGTCTGACAATGGTGCCTGTATTAGTCTGTTCTCACGCTACTTATAAAGACATACCTGATACTGGGTAATGTATAAAGAAAAAGACGTTTAATAGACCCACAGTTCCAAATAACTGGGGAGGCCTCAAAATCATGGTGGAAGGTGAAGGAGGAGCAAAGGCATGTCTTACATGACAACAGGCAAGAGAGAGAGTGCAGGAGAACTGCCCTTTGTAAAACCATCAGATCTCATGAGACTTACTCACTATCATGAGAACAGCACAGGAAAAACCCACCCGCATGATTCAATTACCTCCCACCAGCTCCCTTCCATGCCATGTGGGAAGCTGTGATTCAAGAAGAGATTTGGGTGGGGACGTCGCTAAACCATATCAGTGCCATTAGAAGAAGCATAAGGCAGAAACTCATTCACATTCCGGGTTTGTTTACAAGATATAGGCACAGAGACTGCTGGAATCAAATAAGCTTTTGTTCCCATATTGTTATAGGTTAATATATTGCATAGCTGTGGAAATACAATTAGTTACCAATGAACTATGTGATACTTTTCTTTACCACTGAAGAAACATCTTGTGCATGTTTTCAAGCTTCACCTTCAAATGAACCTAATATTTCAGTGTTGTTACCCCCAATTTCATGTTAGTCTTTGCATTCTTTTTTTTTTTTTTTTTTGTGAGACAGAGTCTTGCTCTGTAGCCCGGGCTGGACTGCAGTGGCCGGATCTCAGCTCACTGCAAGCTCCGCCTCCCGGGTTTACGCCATTCTCCTGCCTCAGCCTCCGGAGTAGCTGGGACTACAGGCGCCCGCCACCTCGCCCGGCTAGTTTTTTGTATTTTTAGTAGAGACAGGGTTTCACCGTGTTAGCCAGGATGGTCTCGATCTCCTGACCTCGTGATCTGCCTGTCTCGGCCTCCCAAAGTGCTGGGATTACAGGCTTGAGCCACTGCGCCCGGCCAGTCTTTGCATTCTTAAGCCTTAGTGGTTTTAAAAGTTGATGAAAAAAATAGCGTCATAAAAAGTTGGCTTTGCTTTAGTTTGTCATTATCAAAATAAAATTTATTTAATATTAATTCCTTGTGGTTATGATGTGATAAACACACATAATATTATCATTTCAATAGCTATATTTTTGAAAATTGACTATTCATCCAGAGCTGTGATAGGTGTTTTACTTATATTGTTTCATTGAGTACATCTCAGTAACTGTTTGATCATTTTTGTGTTCAATGAAACACAAAATTGGATATAAATTGCCACGTAGTTAGTAAAGGTGGGAGATTTGAAACCAAGTTTGATAGACTGATATCTCTGTGCATTTTAACATTTCATCATAGTTTACAAAATTATGAAAAATCAGATAAGCAATTAGATTGGCATTCACAGTCCTTTTGATTCTCAAAGACACAAGGAAAACATTTATAGGTGAAATGTGCACAAATATTCCCCCTCAATTTTTAGGAAAACGTTCAGCATTTTACTTACAGTACTGCCTGCTGGACCTTTTATGCACAGCCTTGTGTTGATCAGAAGGTATAGGATTAAAGTGTTTTTTTCTTCACAAGAAAATTGTAGTGTCTAGACTGGTGTTTCCATAGTTCTGCAGAAAGCCCATAGTGATCACAATTCATACTGCCTGACAAACGTGTGAAATTTCTCTAAAAGGAAAATTTGCCTTTACTTCTAGTTGAATATGAGATAAAACTGTTAAAAAAGTTGTGGATTTTGGATGACTCTGCAGTTTGTATGACTGGTTTATAAAAAGGCTCTCTTTAGTTTCTCTCTTCTTGGAAAATAGATGCTCCTTTGAGAAATTGACTCCACGTCTATCATTTAGTTATGATTCATTACCATTGTCATCCCTAACTGTACACAAAAGTGATGAAATTTAAAATAATACATCAAGATCTACTTTGTCAAAAAGTCTCTCTACTTTCTGGCAATTTCTAAAATGGCAATTAAGAGACCAAATTGTTCTTTCTCCTACAATTATCATAAGGTTAAGATGTAGTAAGACTCCCAGTTAAGGGTAATTCTGTTTACATTGGAAACAACTATGACATTAACGTGACACTTTTACCAGATTTTGTGTAATTCACAGTTGCAGAAAATAGATCTAAAAATGAATATATAATACCTAAATTTCATTTTACGAGCATGTCAAGAAATGTCTCAACTTGACTTTAGGACCCATTCATGAAGGAGTACTACCAATTTGGATGGAGTGCATACTGAGGGAGAAAATCCTTGGAAAGTCAGATTCTGATTTAGATAATATATAGATTCTGATTTACTCTTTGAAGATCAAAGAATTGGCCTTCAGATATTGTGGGTTTGGCCTAGATGACCAGTGGAAGTGATAGTATTTCGATATTCAGAATGCAGGTCATCAGGAAGAACATGCCTTGGAGGGGTTCCATGTTTCACTTTAATTTAGATATGAGTTTGGACGGGTGGTTTAATACAGAAAATCTTCCCATATGATTGAGAGACTCATAAACAAGAATTCAGTTTGTGGATATGAGGTTATATACTGTTCAGTGCCTTGTCTTGTGGAGGGTCATACTGCCTGATCCTTTCTGAATTGAATGGAATACCCAGTTGTTTCTTATCAAAGTAGTGATCTCTGTAGAATTTCCATTTTTCCTGGTTTTCTATTCACCATCCCTTTTTACTAACAGGAACTTAAATTTTGTGTGTGTGAAATTATACATTCCCTGTTAGAAAATATTGCTTTACTTTGCTTTGCTTTATTTTGTTCTGTTGTTGTCATTGATCATAATGTTCCTCTGAAGAAAAGATCATATGCAGGCTGAGATTTTTTTTCTTCTAATTATTATTTTTTTAAGACAAGATCTCACTCTGTCACCCAAGATAGACTGCAGTGGGACAATCATAGCTATGCCCTCAAACTCCTAGGCTCAAATGATCCTCTCACCTCAGCCTCCCAACTAACTAGGACTCAGGCGTGAGTCCTAGTATTTTTTCTTTATTTGTAGAGATGGAGTCTTGCTATGTTGCCCATGTTGGTTTCAAACTTCTGGTATCAAGCTATCCTCCTGCCTCAGCCTTTCAAAGAGCTAGTATTAGAAGTGTGAGTCATTGCACCCTGTTAGGCTTAGTTTCATGACTGGAAAAAAAAAATGCCAAATAGAGGTTTACAGTTGCTTTTCACAGGCGTGGTGGCATGCTTGTAATCCCAGCACTTTCGGAGGCTGAGGCAGTTGATCACCTGAGCTCAGGAGTTTCAGATCAGCCTGGGTAACATGACGAAAGCCCGTCTCTACAAAAAAGTACAAAAATTAGCCAGACATGGTGGCATGCACCTGTGATCCCAGCTAATGTGGAGGCTGAGGTGAGAGGATGGCTTGAACTTGGAAGTCAGGTTGCAATGAGTGGTGATTGCACCATTGCACTCCATACTGGGCAACAGGGTGAGACTCTCATCCCCCTGCCCCAAAATAAAGTTGTGTTCACATTGGTTTACTATAGGACCAGCAAAAATACAATTCAACATTTAAAAAATAAAAAGAGACAATTGAGTGGACCATATTCTACTACCTACTGCTTCTTCAGGTTTACTATCATTTTGATCATGGACTATCATATCTACAATCTTTTGAGTTAGGGGCAAATATTTGTTCTGAGTTAGATCAATGCAATTTTCTTCTCCTAGAATTTAAATATAATATAAACTAACAGAAACTAATTCATTCTGGAGCTAATACTCTGATGTCCTGTAGACATTACCTTTTTGTTCATATTACATACTTATATCCTTCCATTCTGAAGACTACCTTACGGTCTTCATATTATTGTAACAACTTTTGGGTATCTATTGCTTAGTTTGTTTTTGTTGATTGTAACACCAAAACCACCATAATCACTTCAATCCCATACACCAAGTTACTATTAATTTTGTATTTTCATTGTAAAGCTGGAACAGGATGATGGATTTAAATCTAAACTACCTCTGGGAAGGTATACTGCCTTGGGATTTGTCAATTGTTCTTTGTTTACACCACATCCTAATTTCTCTGAATCAGTGATTATCCCTTTGAAAATAATCTTTCGTTATTCCAAAAATAATTGGTATTCACTTGAATTTTCATGCCTTTTTCCAACCTAAATAAGTTTATATCATTTCTGGAACTCAGCTGATTTTCCATATTTACAATTCCTGAGTTTGACCCCTTTCCATTAGGATTTTTGTGTGTAACAGTAGACTGTGGTCACTTACTTTATATTCTATTTCCAAATCCAGATTTGAGTGCTCTACCTGTGAGTTTTGTATTATCATATTTGAAAAGGCAGTTATACTGACGAATGATTCTCAGAGACTTATTTCTCTTTATACTAGTAGACAATTCCTCCATTATTTTCACACTGTACATTTGATGTTTTTATTAGAAAACTGATTTTCACTTAATTACCAACAATGGTAATATGGCTTAATTATATTTCAGATTACTTTGTAACAAACTACATTTATGTAAAATAATTTATATTTGCCTAGCCCCTAGAAAAATGCCTAGCACCACAAAGGCACAGTGTATAAATTTTATTTAAAAGAGTGAATGAATTAATATAAAAATAATTTGCCTTTGTATTAGCAAAAACAAATAAAAGTTAACATTTAATTAATAAACTAAATAAATACATATAATACTAAAAGACCACAATTCATATAAGAAATATTTAAAATACCAGTGTAATATATGACTTACACACTTTTTACAGTAAAACAACGACATGAGTTTGAAGTCAATTTTTTAAAATATGCCTATAACTTCGAAAACATATATCTGTATTTGAATGTAATTTCAATTTAAAAGTCAAAAGCACATATTGTATTCTTACCATGCAGGTTTTATTTTTCTGTTCTTTAGTTGTCTCTATCACTAGTTTCTGGGATTTTAAAAATAGGGATTATAACATTAAGTTTGGACCCCTTAGTTTTTAGAGTGATGTATAGTGGGAAACAGGCACTCAACATGTATTTGAGATTAAATCAATTAGCAATTACAAATACTGCTTCATAATCGTTTCTTCTTGCAAAGCTGCACTGGTATAATCCTGTTTAAAAATATTCTATATCAATTATTAATAATGATTGTCTTGTGGTCAGAATATAACTTGTATATGCATTTCTTAAACACATTGTATTTATTGACTCTTCTTTCAGCTTTCTGCCCACTCATCTCAATATCTTCTTAGTATTCACAAAATTCATATAGTATTTTTTTCAAAAGAGTGCATGGAATATCTTTCTTCCTCATTATTTGGTTTTACATATTTTTTGAATAGAAAGAAATGCCTGTCCCTGGATAGTTCTCCTTTTTACACTTTTCACACCTTTCTTTCTAATTTTATTATTTGACCAAAAGTTGATTTTTTATCTATATAATTTTTATGCCAATCCCAGAGATCTGTTTTCCACCCCAGGTTGTCTGTTGCTGAAGCTTTTTGTTTTAAAATACAGGTTTTATTGATATTCAGGTATGGCCAGGCCAACAGATCAGGAGACTACTGCCATTGAAAAGGTAGTTGGGTATAAGCACAAATCCCAAAAGAGCCATGTCACCAAGCCACAGGGAAGCACCAGCATTGGCCAGGAGGCACAGGGAGCAAGGGGAAAACCTGGGCAGGATTTTTTTTTTTTTTTTTTTTTTTTTTAAGAGTTCAGTTTTCACTCCATCACCCAGGCTGGAGTTCAAGGACGTGATCATTGCTCATGGCAACCTCAAACTCCTGGGCTCAAGAGATCCTCCTGCTTCCACCTCCCAAAGTACTGGGATTACAGATGTGAGTCACTGTACCTAGTATGGCAAGATTCTGTATTGTGGTTTTCACAGAAAGGAATAGTCAGTGTAAGCACAATTAGGATTTTCTCGTTAGAATAATTTCAGTGGCTTCTGGGACATAAGTGCTGTTCCTAGTTGCCTGATACCTGGCCCCGGTGTAACTAAGTCAAGTGGCTAATATCCCTGAGTATGAGAACCTGATAAAGTAGTTTTAGGTGAGGGTCTGCCTTGGGAGCTGTCAGTATCCGTATGAAAGTCATATTTGCTGGCATTTTACCATCTGTAATAATTTTATCATCTGTAATAATTAGCTGACCCTGTGTGGGAGGAAACTGGGGAATGGAGGATGGCAGGCAGTCTCTCCAGGGTTTGCAAGGTTGCAAATATCAGAGCATCAAAAATATAGATCACAAAAAGACATGCTTATTGTACACTTTCATAATTATTTTTAAACTAGGCATTTTAAACCTTATTGTGATCCATTAGATTATTACATATCAAACCAGTAGTACTAAAGAGATGTTAGGCAAACTTTCTGCTTATCAGATTACAGCAATTTAAGTATTCAATGACCCTGTCTTTGATTGATTCCAACATGCTGCCAACCATAGGCTTCCACAGCTGTTTTTAGCTCTCTACGTGCCTTCTGGACCCTACATAGTGACAAGCATAGCACAGTGGAAAAATCATCTAACTACAAGTTAGTAGTAGAAAAAGTATACATTTTAAGCAATGGAAGCTTCTTACTTTTGGTTTGCTTTACATATAGTAAATGTCACCTTATTTTCTTTATTTTTTAAATTAACAGACAAAATTGTGTATTTCTGTGTACAACATGTTTTCAAATATGTATACACAGAAGAATGCTAAAGACATAATTAACATATACATTGCTTCACATATTTATTTATAGTGGGCACACTTAAAAACTCTCTTAGTGATTTTCAAGAATAGAATACATCATTATTAACTATAGTCACCATGTTGTACAATGGATCTTTTAACCTTACTCTTTCTGTCTAATTTAATTTTTTATGCTTCGATCAACATCTCCTCAGCACGACTAACCACAACACCTCCCTCACCCGCTACCGCCCTAGCCCCTGGTAACCACTATTCTACACCCAGTTCTTATGAATTTGACTCTTTTAGATTCTGCATATGAGTGAAATCATGCAATATTTGTCCTGTGCTTGGCCTATTCACTTCACATACTATCCTCCAGGTTCATCCATGTTGTGGCAAATGACAACATTTTCTTTTTCTCAAGGCAGTAGTATTCCATTGTGTGTATGTATGTGTTTATGTATGCATATATACATACATACAAAATGTGGGATGTACATACACACACCCCCCCCTCACATTTTCTTCATCCATTCATCCATTGATAAACCTTTTGGATGACTCCGGTTGACTCAATTTCTTGGCTATTGTGAGTAGTGCTGCAATGTACATGCAAGTGCAGATGTTTCTTCCACATACTGTTTTCGCTTCCTTTGGATATATACCTGGTAGTGGGATTGCTGACTTCTATGGTAGTTTAATTTTCAATTTTTTGAGGAGCTTATACATTGTCTATCAAAATGGCTTTATTAATTTACATTCCCACCAAGAGCATACAAGAGTTCTCTTTATTCCACATCCTAGCCAATATGTGTACCTTTTTTCTTGATAGTGGCCATTCTTACAAGTGTGAGGTGATATCTCATTGTGATTTTAATTTGCATTTCCCTTATAATTATACCTCTTGGCCATTTGTATGACATATTTTGAGAAATGTCTATTCATATTCCTTGCCTATTCTAAAATCAGGTTATTTTTTTTTCTTGCTCTTGAGTTCCTCATATATTTTTAATATTAACCTCATATCAGACATATAATTTGCAAATACTTTTCCCCATTCCTTAGGTCTTCTCTTCACTCTGTTGATTGCTGTCTTTGCTGTGCAGGAACTTTTTATTAGGTTAGTGCACAAATAATTGTGGTTTTTGCCATTAAAAGGCATGGCAAAATCCACAATTGCTACTGCACCAACCTAATAGTTTGCTGTACTCCCATCTGTCTATTTTTGCTTCTGTTTCCTGTGCTTTTGAGGTTATATTAAGAAAACCTTACCCAGGCCACTGTGATAAAGTGTTTTCCTTATGTTTTCTTCTAATAGTTTTACAACTTCAGGTCTTACATTTAAGTCTTTAAACCATTTCAAGTTGACTCTTATACATGGTGTATATTAGGGTTTAATTTCATTCTACTGCATATGGATGTCACCTTACTTTAATGGCTCATTCAAATAAAGTTCTTTCTGTTTCATTAGTTTGCTTGTCTTAAACTGTGTTTGAATTTTAACATCTTTTCTAACAGGCATTTAATTTTTGCTAATTCAGCTTATTATATGTTCTCCAAAAATTTTCCATACTTTTTTCTTTGTTGAAGGTATAAAAATAACTTCAACAAAGAAAATGTATAAAATAAATAATACATCAACATAATGATTATAAAAATCTTATACAGTCTATTTGTTAGACTTCTGTTTTATGATCTTCTGTTTTTAGGTTAAACTTTTGAAAGGCCTTCCATACTTGGAAATTCTAAAATTATTTAACCATTTTTTTCTTATAATAGTTTATGTTGTCCTGTCACAATTTCAATTTCACAATTTCAATGTGTATCTTTGATACATCTTTATTTTGGTATTATAGCATCATTTTAATCATAGAGTAAAATCTAATATATATTTGGGACTCTTTACAGGTTCCTCATTTTCTCTCATGAATTTTTTGGTTACTGTTAATACATGTTTTAGGAAATGTCAGCTCCTTTATTCTTCTATTATTTTTCTTTCTCCTGAATATTTCCTGTTTCTTCTTATGTGATGGATTTCCAGAAAAACTGGATAATTTTATCAATTTCAAAAAATAGATTATTTTAATTGGGATCAATTTCAAAATATTGATAATTTTGAAAGAATTGACATTGTAAATGTTTGTATTTTAACTCATAAGTATTATTTGATTATCGTGTTTTAACTCTGGTATGGAATAAGATGTCCCCTCAACTGATATCCATCTCCTAGTATTTACACTTTTGTACTTCCATCTCATTTATCATGAGTGGGATTTTTAACTTGCTTCTAACAAATTGAAAATGCTACAGATGAAAAGATGTCACTCCCATGATTATGTTACATAAAATTGTAGATTCTTGCTACAAGACCCTCTCCCTTGTTGGCTTGGACAGAGCAAATTGTACTGGGCAATACAGTATTTATAGGTTCATATGACAAGGAACTAAGTGTAACCTCTGACTGACAGCCAGGAAGAATCTGAGGCCCTTAGTCTCACAGCATCAAGGTACTAAATTCTGTCAATACCAAGTGATCTTCAAAGAGGATCCTTCCTCAATCAAGCCTTGGCATGAAACTGCAACCCAGGCCAACATATGCGTTTCAGTTTTATGAAACAGAGGGCCCAATGAAGCCATGTTGAGATTCTTGATCCATAGAAACTGTGAAGCAATAAATACGTATTGTTTTGAATTACTAAGTTTGTGATAATTTGTTATGCAATACTAGTTAACTAATATACAACTTAAAATTGTGCAGGTTTCTTCTTACATACACTAAATATTTCATTTTTTTTGTTTTACAAATAATTTATTAACTTATTTTAAATGAACTATTTGCCTCCATTGTATTGTATAAGTGATTATTTTTATATAGATTATCAATTTCTTGTATGCATCAGTTGTGTTAACATTCCTCTTTCTTGAACATATTATCGGTTCTAATAGGTTTTCAGTTTAATTAGTCAGATTTTCATTGAAATTTTATTGCACTATTTGCGAATTACACTGTTATATTCTTTTAACATTCATAATGAATATTTTTTATCTAATCTTATTACTTAGTAATAAAATAATTTCAAATAAAAGGCATTTTCTCTTCCTTACTTCAATGGGAATATATCTAGATTTTCAGCAATAGCATAGTTACATTTTGTAGTGTGTGTGTGTGTGTGTGTGTGTGTGTATATATATATATATTTTTTTTTTTTTGAGTTGGAATCTCGCTCTGTTGCCCAGGTTGGAGTGCAGTGGTGTAATCTCGGCTTACTGCAAGCCCTGCCTCCCAGGTTCAAGCAATTCTCCTGCCTCAGCCTCCCGAGTAGCTGGGGCTGCAGGCATCCAACACCATGCCCGCCTATTTTTTTGTGTTTTTAGTAGAGACGGGGTTTCACCATGTTAGCCGGGATGGTCTCAATCTCCTGACCTGGTGATCCACCTGCCTCGGTCTCCCAAAGTCCTGGAATTACAGACATGAGCCACTGTGCCCAGCCTATTGTGCATATTTTTATTGTAAGGTAAATATCTTCATTTTCCTGATTAAAAAATATTTTTATCAGGATTAATTTTTTTTTCACATGCCTATTGATATTTTATTGATAATATGAATTTTATTTTCTGATCTATTAATATGGTAAATTTTGTTAGCCTAGGTAACATTGAAGCATAACTTTATCCCAGACCAGAGAAAAACCTTATTTACATAAAATGTACATATACTTAATATACTATTGAATTATATAAGCCAGTGTTGTAGATTTTTATGTTTGTATTTTACACTTAATTTGATTTGTAAGTTTTGCCCTTCTTTTTATCTTTGTAAATTTGGTATCAATGCTGTATTGGCTAATTAAAATGGTAAATGGAAAAGTTTCTTTTTAGTCTTACAAAATATATATTATTTTCTTCATTACAATTTGAAAAAGTTATGCAACTTCTCCATAGCATACTCATCAAAAACTGAGGCAATAATCTGTGTAGATCTGCTTACTGATTACTCAGCATGTTTGGCATTTAGTAAATGTTAGTTAATTTCATGAATAATGCAATTCATATAGTTTTGCCAGTTTCTTCCAAGATATTTAACTGTTTAGGTTTTCCATTATAATAGCATTTTCAAAATTGGTTGTTTATATTTTGTCTGATGTTTCAAATTATTAGCATGAATTTTACAAAGCATTTTTTTAACTTTTTCAGTTTCCTCTGT
This sequence comes from Chlorocebus sabaeus, assembly GCF_047675955.1. Classification (NCBI taxonomy): domain Eukaryota; kingdom Metazoa; phylum Chordata; class Mammalia; order Primates; family Cercopithecidae; genus Chlorocebus; species Chlorocebus sabaeus. The sequence goes on from NC_132911.1 coordinate 117,546,932, forward strand.
ATATGGTGTAACTTTTCTTGTTTCTCTTTTAGTGTCTAAATGGCTTCTCCCTGTCTTAATTTTGTAGAATATATTCTTTTTACATAGGATTATTTCTTATGTATTTATTATTTTATTCATGTATTGTTTACTAATTTATTTTTATTCTTTTATATATTTTGCTTTCATATTGTATTTAAATTCTTAAATATTCATAGATGATTGATTTGATTTGATTCTCTCCTTTAGTTTGGAAACCATTAAATTTACTTTTTTTCTGTTAGAACAATTTTAGGAATATCCATAAGTTTAGATATGTAATGTTTTCATCAACACAAATAAATATTTTCTAAATATTTAGAAATTTTGGTTGTAAAATTTTCATTTGGATACCAACATTATTTTCAATTAACATTCTTCTAGCGTATTTCTTTTCATTTCTGCTTTGTTTCATTTTCTCTCTTGTTATTTTTACTACGTTTATATATTTGGTTATGCAATGTAGCCTGTACTATTTGATACTTTTTGAAATTTTATTGAGATTTCTTTTGCAGAATAATATGCTATCAACATTTAAAAATGTCCCATGAAGATTTGACAGGGAGTTTAGAATTTGATACGAGGATTAAAATTTGATAGGATTTGACAAAAATATAGAAACCAGTAGTATATTTTTAGCCCTACATTATTAGTCAAATATTTCATTCTTCAACATCCATTTTAAAGTTTGCATTTTCTAACATGAACTGATAAAGAAATGTTAAATTTTTCTGTTACCATTGTGTTTACGCTGAGTTTGTTTTGATAGTTCCTATATTTTAAGACAGTAATTTAGTTTTTAAGGATTCGTGATATTTCAATCCTAACTTTGGAATTTATTATTTATAATTTTATGTTACCATCTCTGTTTTATTTAATATATATATTTTTTTCTTGAATGCAAACCTATCTAATGTTACTACCTTGAGCTAGGCTTTACCTCGCTAATGCTTGTCCAGGAATTTTTACTAGTCTTCCACTAACCTCTGTATAGTTTCAAATCTTAGTCAATATATAGAGCAGTGATGAGTATCTAAGTAACTACACAGACTCAATGAGCCCAATGTGTTCTCAAGCTATCCTCTCAAAGTTCCAAGAATGGCAATTCTTATGGCAATTACATTAAAGAGACGAACAATTATGGGTCTCCCTGTGGTATAATTCTATCAGGATTAGTACTTTTGGGAATGCAAAGCACATTGTAGTAGTGAGATCAGCATTATTTTAAGCACTAAAATGCAACTTACCGAGATTAAATAACCCAAATAATAGCATTCACAGAACATCCTTGGGTTTGAGGTTAGCAAATGTTCAGTGTCTTTGGCTACATAATGTATTCTGTAGAATTACACACATAAATATATTACTAAAAATAATGTCTTAGGGCATAGATGTTAAAGAAATTGATTTTAAACTCTTTACATCTTGCATTTTTTTTTTTTTTTTTTGATGTGGTATGGTCTCACTTTTTGATGAGGTATGGTCTTAATCTAATCAAAATGGTTGTTACCTTAAAATATAAAAAGCTACACATAGACTTTTTTCTCCCCTCTCCCCTTTACTCAAACTTCGCAGAAGAAAATATTTAATGTTGCTTAAGTCACAGATGACCCTAAACTAGAAACCATTTTTATGACTAAGAGTCTATGGTGGATTGGAGCAGTGTAATTCAAGAGGCATTGCCATTGTCTTTTTGACCTAAAAATGAGCCTGGCTCCATAATTATCTGTATATGGCTTTCCTGGGTTATGTGCAGATGAAATATTATGTCTTCTCTTCTTTTGTGGTTCAGGTGAGGATGCTTATTTCCTCCATAGATAGTTCTGTTCCACTTGGACCTGTTTCTGAGGGCTGGAGGTTGGCCAAAATGAGATAAGAAGCAGCAAATACAAATCATATCCCTGCCTGTTGTCTAGTCCATGGCCCAATGTCCCATCTGTGATATTTCTCAGGCCTCATTCACAGCTTCACTGTCTCAATGTGTTTTAGTAAACTCTCTGTGAAAATAAAACCAGACTGTGAAACATAATGTAAGCAACCTTCTTTAAATTCCTATTTTCAGGCTAACATTGTTGTGAAATTTATTCAAACAATACATATAGCTCTGGTTAATTTATTTTCACAGCCGTATAGTATTTTACTGTTTGACTATTCTATAACATTTTTAGATAGTCCTTTGTTGGCTGAACTTTTGGGTTATTTACTTTATTGTTATAAAAATAGTGTCTCCATGAATATTTTTCACATCTCCCTATAAACAGGTAAAAGAGCTTCTTTTTGTTAATTACTTTTACAGATATTGCTTGATTACATTATTTGTGCATAACTTAATGAATATTTACAAATTTTTCTAAGCAATTTTTAGTGCAGGATATTGGTCCCAGGACCTCCCTTAGATACCAAAATTTGAAAAGACTGGAGTTGTCATTCATTGACAAGATATACCCGTGACTTACTGTACCTGAGAGCCAATTAAGAATTATCCCTTATAGAACTGGGCATGGTGGCAGGTGCCTGCAATTGCAGCTCTTGTGAGGCTGGGTAGGATGATGGCCTAAGCCCAGGGATTTGAGTTCAGCTTGCACAACATAGCAAGACCCCATCTCTATTCTTTTTTCAATCCCTTAAGAGAGGAGGAATGTTCAGGTATGCTACCATTTTGTTTACAGTGAAGGCATTCTGTACACAGTACACAAATAGGATATGTTAGTATATTAAATATCAGGCCTTTTTGAAGCTATTCAGAAAGAAAATCCAGAAAAAAATGTGGATAACTTGGATAGCCAAGAGAGGACTCTGGCTGGGACAATAATTTGTACAGAATAAAAACTCTTGTTTTGACTTATTAAATTTATAAGACAAATATTTTAAAATATTTATATACATTTAAAATAATTTCTGATTGTGCATTATTATACAGACAAGGTATAAATTTAAACTGTATTTGCACAGATGGCAGAAGTTTTAGTTTAAAAAAGTGTGCAAGTTAGTAACAGTATTTGTAAATAAATTATTGGTCAGCATGTATTTGCATATTGGAAAAAAACTAAGAACAACAGTAAATTATAAAGACCTTTGGTGGAAGTAATGATCGTTTAAGTCTGAACAAGTGAAGTAAATTTAGAAGGAATAAGGAAGATCTGACTGTTCTATGAAAAAGATATCATGATTAAATAAGTAGAGACAAGAGGACAGGAAAGAATGCTTGAACATTATTTGAATGGGTCGTGGGGAAAGAATGATATAATCACCATGCTTACACCTTTTGAGATAACTTCTTTTCACTAGCCTAATGAACACATAAATTAGTAAATAAGTGTACATGCTAATGAAAGAAAAAAGATATATACTTTGATATATACTACAATATATACTACTTAGATACATTAGATAATATCATAACACAGCTCCCTCTCCTGTTGTCCTTCTTTATACTTGAGCCTTTTGTCCCTATTATTTAATTGAACCTAAAATTTTAAAGTTCTCTTAGAATAAATCTTTACTTGACAAACAGCAAGCTTAACTTTTTACTTTAGTAAGAGCAATAGCAAAACTGTCCATTTTACCAAACATACGATATACCTCCTAGATATGTTGCCAAATATTCTACCTATGTCTCTTAAAATGACTTCTGCTCTTGTGTCTGACATGAGGAACTTCGTGATGTTAGTTTTCAGTAGGAAAGAAAATTAGACCAAATGTTGGAGGGCCTCAAGTTTGTGTTGATATAATTTAATTAATTCTAAAACCCTTTGCTTATATCTATGACTCTGTGCAAAATTATGTAAGAGACACAAGTAGATGCAATACACATCTCTGTCCTTAAAGCTTTCAAACTAGAAAGGTGTGTCAGACTATATGGTATGTAAGTCTTTTTGTTTTTTGTTTTTTGAGACAGAGTCTTGCTCTGTTGCCCAGGCTGGAGTGCCGTGGCACGATCTAGGCTGGCTGCAACCTCCGCCTCCCGGGTTCCAGTGATTCTCCTGTCTCAGCCTCCCAAGCAGCTAGGACTACAGGTCCATACCACCACGTCAAGCTAAGTTTTTGCGTTTTTAGTAGAGATGAGGTTTCATAGTTTTAGCCAAGATGGCCTCAATCTCCTGACCTTGTGATCCACCTGCCTCAGCCTCCCAATGTGCTGAGATTACAGGCATGAGCCACCGCGCTCGGCTGGTACATAAATCTTAAATGTTTTTCTTAAAAGACTGCCACTGGAAAAAGTGGTTATTTTTATTTTTGTTTTTGTGACAGGGTCTCATCCTGTTGCCCCAGGCTGGAGTGCAATGGCGTGGTCATTGTAACTTCAACCTCCCCAAACTCAAGCAATTCTCCTACTTAAGCCTACTGAGTAGCTGGGACTGTAGGCACATGCCAACATATCTGGCTAATTTTTGTACTGTTTGTAGAGACAGAGTTTCACCATGTTGCCCAAGCTGGTCTTGAACTCCTGCATTTAAGCAATCTGCCTGCTTCAACCTCCCAAAGTGCTGAAATTACAGGTGTGAGCCATGGCGTCCAGCAAAAGTGACTCAATGTTATTTTTTAAGCAAAAGAAATCACAGATATCATGCAGAAATGGAAATCTAGGTTGGGTCCCAAAACATGGATAAAGCTTTAACTAAAACTGATGAGGATAGGAAGGGCCTACTAAAGAGGGGAAAAAATGTAGACAAAGCAGATTGAGGAATTGAATACAGGAGTGTTCACTGAACATCAAGGAGTGCTACACAGATCACTTGGGCAAGAAAAGGCAACAAGTGTAGGGCCGTATCATCAAAATTGGGGATATTAATTTGATATTTAGTTGGGCCTTGGAAATGAATTAGGGTGCAAATCAACATTTTCACTACAAAGTTATGTAATGAGCCATTTACTTAGAAAAAGTTATCCTTTTAAATGTGTTGGAAATTGTTTTAATGTGTTAATATTATAGAATATAATACAACTATTAACATTTGTATTTTATTTTCTATTTAAAAAAAACTATATAAGATTAGTTAATTCAAGAGTACCATCCTCCTCATTTATTCACTTATTAGACAATTGCTGAGATTCTACACACCAGACATTGCTCTAGAATGTATAAAAAAAACTCATATTTCTGAATAGATCACAATTTATTAGAACATAAAGATAACATTAAAAGAAAGGAAATTCAATATCTCCAAAATATCAAAAATTTCAAAGAATCTCCAGAAATAAAATGCAAAATCTTATGGGACTTTAAATAAATCAAAAAGCACTTTTAACACCATTTGATGATTCATTTCACAGCTATGTCCTACTCCATAATAAAGAACAAGTCTCACCCCTAGCCCAAGCAGCATTTGTTAAGATAAAAAAATATATAATTATCTTAGTGAGTGTAATAAGAGTCAATTTTTTTTGAAGTTTTATTTTTGGGAAGTACATACACAAGTTTGTTCCATGATTATATTGCATGATGCTGAGATCAGTGGTACAAATGATCCTGTCACTCAGGTAGGGAGCAGAGTATCCAATAGGGACTTTTTCAAACATTACCCCCTCCCTCCCTCCCTTCTGTAATAGTCCCCGGTATCTGTTGTTCCCAAATTTATGTCCGTGTGTACCCAATGAGAAGCTCCCACTTATAAGTGAGACAGACAGTATTTAGTTTTGTTTCTGTGTTAATCCACTTAGGATAATGGCCTCCAGCTGCATCCAAGTTGCTGCAAAAGACATGATTTTGTTCTTTTTTTATGGCAATGTAGCATTCCATGGTGTATATTTATCACATTTTCTTTACCAACCCATGCTGTCGATGGGCTGCTAGGTTGATTCCATGTCTTTGCTATCGTGAATAGTGTTATGATGAACATATGGGTGCATGTGTCTTTTTGGTAAAACAATTTATTTTCCTTTGGGTATATACCCAGTAATGGGTTTGCTGGGTTGAATAGTAGTTCTACTTTTAGTTCTTTGAGAAATCTCCAAACTGCTGTCTACAGTGGCTGAACTAATTTACATTCCCACCCACAGTATATTAGCATTCCCTTTTCTCCACAGCCTCTCCAGCATCTGTTGTTTACTGACTTTTTAAAAAAATTATATGTTAAGTTCTAGGGTACATGTGCACAACATGCAGATTTATTACATATGTATACATGTGCCATGTTGGTGTGCTGCACCCATTAACTTGTCATTTACATTAGGTATATCTCCTAATGCTATCCCTCCCCCCTCCCCCCACCCCATGACAGGCCCCAGTGTGTGATGTTCCCCACCCTGTGTCCAAGTGTTCTCATTATTCAATTCCCACCTATGAGTGAGAACATGTAGTGTTTGGTTTTCTGTCCTTGCGGTAGTTTGCTCAGAATGATGGGTTCTAGCTTCATGCATGTCCCTACAAAGGACATGAACTCATCCTTTTTTATAGCTGCATAGTATTCCATGGTGTATATGTGCCACATTTTCTTAATCCAGTCTATCACTGATGGACATTTGGGTTGGTTCCAAGTCTTTGCTATTGTGAATAGTGCCATAATAAACATACGTGTGCATGTATCTTTATAGTAGTGTGATTTATAATCCTTTGGGTAGATGCCCATTTACTGACTTTTTGATAATAGCCAGTCTGACTGGTAAGATATAGTATTTCATTGTGGTTTTGATTTGCATTTCTCTGATGATTAATGATGTCGAACATTTTTTCATATATTTGTTTGCCACTCGTATGCCTTCTTTTTAGTAGCTTCTGGTTATATTTTCTGCTTACTTTTTAATGGAGTTATTTTTGCTTGTTAAGTTGCTTAAGTTCCTTAGAGAATCTGGGTATCAGGCCTTTTTCTGATGCATAGTTTGCAAATAAATGCTCTCATTCTGTAGGTTGTCTCTTTACATTGTTGATAGTTTCTTTGGTTGTGTAGATGCTTTTGGTTTAATTAGGTCTCCTATCAATTTCTGATTTTGTGGTAATTGCTTTTGATGACTTAATCATAAATTCTTTCCAAGGCAAATATGCAAAATGGCATTTCCTCGGTTAACTTCTAAGATTTTTATAGTTTTGGGTGTGACATTTAGTCTTTAATCTATTTTGAGTTAATTTTTGTATATAGTGAAAGATAGTGGTCCAGTTTTATTCTTCTACATATAGATAGGCAGTTATCTCAGCACCATTTATTTAATAAGGAGTCCTTTCCCCACTGCTTATTTTTGTCAACTTTGTTGAAGATCAGATGATTGTAACTGTAGGTGTCTGGCTTTACTTCTGGGTTCTGTATTCTTTTTCATTGGTCTAGGTATCTATTATTGTACCAGTACCATGCTATTTTGGTTACAGTGGTTTATAATACAGTTTGAAGCAAGTAATGGGATGCCTATGGTTTTGATCATTTTGCCTGGGATTGCTTTGGTTATTCAGGGTCATTTTAGGTTCCATGAAAATTTATAATTGCTTTTTTCTAATTCTGTGAAAAATGATATTGGCAGGTTTGATAGCAATAGTGTTGAATCTGTAGTTTGCTTCGTGTAATATGACCATTTTAATGATATTGATTCTTTCAATCAACGAGCATGGAATGATTTTCCATGTGTTTATTGTCATCACTGATTTTTTTCAGCAGTGTTTTTTAGTTCTCCTTGTAGAAGTCTTTCAGCTCCTTAGTTAGAGGTATTCCTAGGTATTTTAGTTTATTATATTTTTGTGGCAATTGGAAATGAGGTTGCATTCTTGATTTGGCTCTCAACTAGAATGAGATATTGCCTGTAGTCCCAGCTGCTCGGGAGGCTGAGGCAGGAGAATGGCGTGAACCCAGAAGGCGGAGCTTGCAGTGAGCTGAGATCCGGCCACTGCACTCCAGCCTGGGTAACAGAGCGAGACTCCGTCTCAAAAAAAAAAAAAAAATACAAATTAGCAAAAAACTTTTATAATGCAGTTAAAAGTCAATGAAGTTGGTTTCTTAGGCTGGATTTGCAACTAAGCAGAGTTGGTTACATTTTCAACTATGTTTTATTGCTATATACCATCAATAAAATGAAGTTCACAACCTGTAAATGTACAAAAGTGAATGTACTTTTGTAACTACTTCCCAGGATGGGCAGAATTCAATTTCATGTTCCTTCTCGGTCATTATATCTTCAGTAGTGATAAACGACCTGATTTATATCTCCATAGATTAGTTTTGCCTGTTTTTATATACGTAACATACACATGGAATTATCCATCAATATGGGATCATATCACCTGTTGTCTAGTTCATTTGTTTACTTTTTTTACAGGATTCACCCATCCATTTGCATGTAGCAATAGTTTGTCATTTTTTATTGCTGTGTGATGTCCTTTGTTTGAATATATCATACTTAATTTGGATTTTCTATTGATAATGGATATATGGGTTGTTTCTTGTGCAGAACTAGTTAATTATCTCTGAACTTCTTGTAAATTGTTAAAAGCACATGTTCATATTCCATATGAATTCTAATTCCTGAGCATTCTAACCTGTGATGGGTATTGTGAATTATTTCATAAGAGCTATTCTGTTGATTTTAAAATGACATCAAATAGTGTTTTATTTTACATTTCATTGATGATTATGAAAATTGAATATCATTTCATATATTTATTGGTCATATTCTCACCCTAATAAATATCCCATACTGACATATTAGGCATGTATCTATTAGCTAACCTGAAAAAAGATAACTCATGTATCCCATGCTTACAGTTAGAGAGTAAGTTCCAGATCACTATCCTTTTATATGCTCTGATCACACTTTCAACGAAGAGGTCCAGATGGATAAGTCTTTGTTAGGAGAGGCTGAGCTGTACCTGTAGGACGTTTAGCAGCATCCTTTACTCCTATTGGTAGATGACAGTTGTACATGCCTTCTTCTTTTACCCCCAGGCTTGAAAATCCCCAATCTCCAGATACTGCCAAATGTCTCCTGGGAGCCCAAATCACCCAAAGTTAGAAACCGCTACTGTAAATAAAAGATTCAATCAATTCTATATTCATCACTAGGAAAAACAAATCCTTTGAAATTTTATCTTGAGAAAATATCATGCTTCAGGCCCATTCTTAAAAAGGAAAGGTAGAATACTCATCAGAGTTTTATACTCTATCAGTAAAAGGGGGTATTTCTTTAAAAGATTTTAACCATGACATATATCTTGAATATAACAGATTTCACCAAGGGGAACATATTTCTAATACCCATTTTGTGAATTAACAAGGCATTACATCTTACTAACTATAGACAATTAATATTGTAAGTGCAATTGCTTATTTTTGAAGGAGAAAGGAACAGAATTTATTCATAGTAAGCATTTCTGAAATATAGTTTTTCTGATGAAATGCTAAAAAGCCATTTTGGAATATTGATTAATTACTAAATATTAGGGTAAATAACTGTCCCATAAAGTAGCCTAAATCAACTAAGATGTATGTAATATCTTAGTGTTTATTTAAAAGTAAATTACATATATCATAATAATTAGTTAAAATTATACCTCAATTATTTATTTGTCAGTCAGGGTTCATCAGAAGCAGAATCACTTGGATATATGTATAAATAGACATTAATTTGTTAGAGGATTTTATGTTATAAAATTGTAGCGTTGGTTAAGCAGTCTCTGTAAGACTGTGGATTCATGTCTGATGCTGAAGCCTAAATATACAAGGCATACGGTTAATAAGGATATATATGTTGGAAAAAATAGAGTTCAAGGGTAAGCTGAATCTCACAGCAGGAGCAGAGTCAATGAGGACACTCAAACTAAGCCAGTTCTCAAATACCACTGGATTTTATGGTGTGGATGTCCTGAAGGAGCTGGGCCACTTCATTGTGTAGCTAAACATACACACCTAGCCCAGCACTCAAGGAAGTTGAAAGAAGCTCTAGGATCAGACAGAGCAGGTATTGGCCAGCTGCTGCCTCATGCCAATGAAATCAGGCAGCAGATTTACAATAAGATGGATGATCTACAGAATAGCTGATCCTTCTCTCCCTTCATCCATATCTCCCAAGAATCTCCCTTGTGGTCCACCGTAAATGGAAACATACAAGAATGGAAAATCTGGATAATGTAGTTCAACCTAGCCAAACTGAACAGTATGGAATAGCCACAGTTTATATTATAACTTGACGTGTCCTGACTATGAAAAACATTATTATTTTATTGATAAATAATGAATTAGAAATAATGAATTACACCATCTACCCTTTCTCCTCTCAATCTCTTTCCAACTTGTTCTCTATTGGTTACCTTTAAATCCTTAAATAAGATGCTTAAAATCTATTTCACATTTCATGAATTATAGCAATTATATCTCAAATCCCTGTGGTTTTGCTCAACATCTTTTTAGCCTTCTTTTTTCCCCACCTATGTATTTGATCTTCCATCTTCTGTCATTTATATTTTACCAAGTGCAATTTAAATGATGATAATCTTGGTTTCCTCATACAAAAATCTTATTTTAGTTAGACTTACCATTTTTTCTTAAGCAAGAATAAGTTTGTTATAACAGATATCCAAATATTCATTGTTAAATAACCACAAATATGCTATCATCATATTTTTCTTGAATATATTTAAAAATAATGATGATTTCATTTTTTATCAGTTTTTATTGTCTTTATTTTTTATCAGTTTCTCTGTGTTTATCATGCCTGTATATTCTTCTCCTACCTGGTTTCTATAATGTGCTGTTATCCCAACTACTTCCTTCCTAGAGCACTCTGCTCTGGATAGGCTGCTCTCTAGGCTGAGTACAATTCCTAGGTTGGATCCATAGTGTTCCATGTCTTATGTCTTCTTCCCCTTTTGTATATTCCTCAGTTTCTGCAGGAGGATACCCTCAAATAATGTGCTAAGAAATAAATTGCAGGATATTAAACTTCTGAGAAATTAAATTTATTTATTTATTTATTTATTTATTTTTATTTATTTATTTATTGAGACAGAATCTCACTCTGTTGTCCAGGTTGGAGTGCAGTGGCCTGATCTCTGCTCACTGCAACCTCCACCTCTCAGGTTCAGTCGATTCTCCTGACTCAGCCTTGCAAGCAGCTGGGACTACAGGCATCTGCCATCAAGCCCAGCTTATCTTTTGTATTTTTAGTAGAGATGGGTTTTTGTCATGTTGGCCAGGCTGGTCCCGAGCTCCTGACCAACTAAATTGCTGGTATTACAAGTGTGAGCCACGGCGCCCAACCCTGAGACATTAAATTTAACACACACATACACCCCTACCTCTTTATGTTTTTTTTGCAATTGGTTAATAATCTGGCTATGTGTAGTATTCTAGATTTAATATTATTATCTGAAAGAGCTTTTAAGTATTTGCTCCATGGGATTCCAGCACCTGATGTCATTGACTAAAAGCTTAAGGCTAGTTTGATTCTGATAATTTTTCAGGTGTCAATTTATTATTTTCTTGTTAGAATATCTTATACACTTCTCTTTTTTCTTGCAGTTTTAAAATTTTACAGTGTTGCATTTAGGTTTAGCATTATTTGTTTGTTTGGCTGGTTGGTTGGTTGGTGGTTTTTCATCTTTCAGAACATTAAAAGACACAAAAAAAACATGAAGAGTTGGGAAATGTGCTATTTATTCTTCTTTAATTTTCTTTAATAATTTTGGTTGTTTGTTTTCTTCTGGAAACCTTATTAGTTAGATGACTATATGTTGACCTGATTCAATATGCATATTTTATGTTTTTACCTCATATTTCATATTATAGAAGAAAATAGCTTTCATCTTTCATAGTTATACTGTGCTCTTTAAATTATCTTTATTTTTGTTTCTTCTAATTTTTGTTGTTTATTGTTTGTTGCTGTTATTTATTGCTCACATTCTGTACACACGTGTGCATCCTGGATTTTCCTTTACAATTTATACTGCAGCTACTGGAACCTCTGTGAGTGGTCTATGTTCATTAATGTCAGGCTTGTAATTAGGTGAGTGAGTAGAAAACTGGTAACGTTTGAGATATCACCAAGTTTCTGATAAGAGAGGGTCTCTTTTAAGCTTAAACATTTCTACTATCTAATCCTATACAGTTTATTCAAATCTCATAAGTAAATGAAACAAAAATTTTATCATTATGTATTTTTGTTTTGTTTTCTTTATCATCTGAAAAGTAAACACCTGGTAATTTTTCTTTCTGTACATTAGCTTTTGAGAGGAGAAGTGGAAACATAGCTACTGCCCCACAGACATAATATTTATAAATGTTCCCGACTTTCACCCATTGCTTATGATTTTTGAGGAGGATTTTGATTTCTTCACATTTTCCTCATGAGCTATAAGGCTTTCCATGAAGAGTAGGTTGCTGGGTCCTCTGCTTTGATTCAGCTACCAATGTGCATATTTCTGCTTACCATGAGTGATGATTAATTTTATGTGTCATTTGGAGAGTGTTTTGAAGGAGATTGACAGTTAAATTGATAAACTTTGAGATAAAGCAGATTGCCTTCTGTAATGTGGATAGGTGTTAGTATGCATAAATAGAAAGAAAAATATACACACACACACACAAAACCCAGCCTCCTCAAGCGAGAGGGAATTCTCTAGCTGATGTCTATGGACTGAAAACTGTAACATTGGCTCTCCTGGGTCTCCAGACTGCCAGCCCCCGTTGCAGATTTTGCAACCTCTAGGCTCCATAATAGTGTGAGCCAATTTCTTATAATGAATCTCTCTCTCTCTTTTTTTTTCTCTCTCTCCCCCCTTTTTCTCTCTCACACACATGCACACACACACACACACACACACACACACACACACACCCTATTGGCTTTTATTCTCTGGAGAACCCTTATTAATACACTACGTTTTCAATTTTATTTTATTTTTGGAAGTAGCCTATTTACTGAATTTCTTTCCTTTCTTTTATTTAATTATACTTAAATTCTGGGATATGTTTTCAATTTTATTTTATTTTTGGAAGTAGCCTATTTACTGAATGTCTTTCCTTTCTTTTATTTAATTATGCTTTAAGTTCTGGGATACTTGTGCAGAAGGTGCAGGTTTGTTACATAGGCATACATGTGCCATGGTGGTTTGCTGTACTCGTTAACTTGTCATCTACGTTGGGTATTTCTCTTAATGCTACCCCTCCCCTTGCTCCCCACCCCCCCAACAGGCCCTGGTGTGTGATGTTCTCCTCCCTATGTCCATGTGTTCTCATTGTTCAACTCACACTTATGCAGGAGAACATGAGGTGTTTGGTTTTTCGTTCTTGTGTTAGTTTGCTAAGAATGATGGTTTCCACCTTCATCCAGGACCCTGCAAAGGATATGAGCTCATTCTTTTTCATGGGTGTGTAATATTCCATGGTGTATACATGCCACATTTTCTTTATCCAGTCTATCATTGATAAGCATTTGGATTGGTTCCAAGTCTTTGCTATTGTGAACAGTGCTTCAATAAACATACATGTGCATGTGTCTTTATAGTATAATGATTTATAATCTTTGGAGTAGATACCCAGTAATGGGATTGCTGGAACAAATGGTGTTTCTGGTTCTAGATCCTTGAGGAATCGCCATACTGTCTTCCACAATGGTTGAACCAATTTACACTCCAATCAACTGTGTAAAAGTGTTTCTATTTCTCCATATCCTCTCCAGCATCTGTTGTTTCCTGACTTTTTAATGATCGCCATTCTAACTGGTATGAGATAGCATCTCATTGTGGTTTTGATTTGTATTTCTCTAATTACCAGTGATAATGAGCTTTTCTTCATATGTTTTTTTGCCACATAAATGTCTTATTTTAAGAAGGATCTGTTCGTATCCTTCTCTCACTTTTTGATGGGGTTGTTTTTTTCCTGTAAATTTGCTTAGTTTTTTGTAGATTCTAGATATTAGCCCTTTGTCAGATGGACAGATTGCAAAAGTTTTCTCCTATTCTGTAGTTGCCTGTTCATTCTGTTGATAGTTTCTTATGCTGTGAAGAAGCTCTTTAGTTTAATTAGATCCCCTTTGTCAGTTTTTTGTTGTTTTGCAATTGCTTTTGATGTTTTAGTCATGAAGTCTTTGCCCATGCCTGTGTTTTCAATGGTGTTGCCTAAGTTTTCTTCTAGGGTTTTTTTGGTTTTAGGTCTTACATTAAATGCTTAATCCAACTTGAGTTAACTTTTATATAAGGTGTAAGGAAGCAGTCCAGTTTTAGTTTTCTGCATATGGCTAGCCGCTTTTCCCAACACCATTTATTAAATAGGGAATCCTTTCCACATTGCTTGTTTTTTTTGTCAGGTTTATCAAAGATCAGATGGTAGCAGATATGTGGTGTCATTTCTGAGGCTTTTCTTTTGTTCCATTGGTCCATATATCTGTTTTGGCACCAGTACCATGCTGCTTTGGTTACTGTAGTCTTGTAGTATAGTTTGAAGTCAGGTAGCATGGTGCCTCCAGCTTCATTCTTTTTGCTTAGGATTGCCTTGGCTATATGGGCTCTTTTTTGGTTTCATATGAAATTTAAAGTACTTTTTCCTAATTCTGTGAAGAATGTCAATGGAAACTTGATGGGAATAGCATTGAATCTATAAATTACTTTGGGCGTTATGACCATTTTCACGATGTTGATTTTTCCTATCCATGGGCATGGAATGTTTTTCCATTTGTTTGTGTTCTCTCTTATTTCCTTGAAAGCTGGTTTGTAATTCACCTTGAAGAGGTCCTTCACATCCCTTGTACATTGTATTCCTTGGCATTTTATTCTCTTTGTACCAATTGTGAGTGAGAGTTCACGCATGAGTTGGCTCTCTGTTTGTCTCTTATTGATGTATGGGAATGCTTGTGATTTTTGCCTATTGATTTTGTATCCTGAGACTTTCCTGAAGTTGCTTATCAGCTTAAGGATTTTTTTGTCTGAGAAAGTGGGAAATATCTAAAGTCGACACCCTAACATCACAAGTAAAAGAACTAGAAAAGCAAGAGCAAATAAATTTAAAAGCTAGCAGAAGACAAGAAGTAACTAGGATCAGAACAGAACTGAGAGAGGTAGAGACACGAAAAACCCTTCAAAAAATCAGTGAATCCAGGAGCTGGTTTTTTGAAAAGATTAACAAAATAGATAGACTGTTAGCCAGACTAATAAAAAAGAAAAGAGAGAAGAATCAAATAGATACAAGAAAAAAATGATGAAGGGGAGATCACCACTGATCCCACAGAAATACAAACTACCGTAAAAAAATACTATAAATTCCTCTATGCAAATAAACTAGAAAATCTAGAATAAATGGATACATTCCTGGACAAATACACCCTTCCAAGACTAAAACAGGAAGAAGTAAAATTCCTGAATAGACCAGTAACAAAATCTGAAATTGAGGCAGTAATTAATAGCCTACCAACCAAAAAAAGCCCAGGTCCAGACAGATTCACAGTCGAATTCTACTGGAGTTAGCAAAGAGGAGCTGGTACCATTCCTTCTGAAACTATTCCAAACAATAGAAAAAGAGAGACTCCTCTCTAACTCATTTTATGAGGCAAGCATCATCCTGATACCAAAACCTGGCAGAGCCATAACAAAAAATAAAATTTCAGACCAATATCCCTGATGAACATCAATGTGAAAATCCTCATTTAAATACTGGCAAACTGAATCCAGTAACACATCAAAAAGCTTATCCACCATGATCAAGTCGGCTTCATCACTGGGCTTCAAGGCTGCTTCAACATATGCAAGTCAATAAACGTAATCCATCACATAAGCAGAACCAATGACAAAAATCACGGTTATCTCAATACATGCAAAAAAGGCCTTTGATAAAATTCAACACCCCTTCATGCTAAAAAATACTCAATAAACTAGGTTTTGATGGAACATATCTCAAAATAATAAGAGCTATTTATGACAAACCCACAGCCAATATCATACTGAATGGGCAAAAGCTGGAAGCATTCCCTTCGAAAACTGGCACAAGACAAGAATGCCCTCTCTCACCACTCCTATTCAACACATTATGGGAAGTTCTGGCCAGGGCAATCAGGCAAGAAAAATAAATAAAGGGTATTCAAATAGGAAGAGAGGAAGTCAAACTGTCTCCATTTGCAGAAGACATGATTGTGTATTTAGAAAACTCCTTTCTTTTTTAATGTGGAATTAAAAAATATCTGTCATTATTTTAATACAGCTTCAAGGGGAATGACATATATGCAGGCGTGTTCTCAGTCCGTTATCTTGAACTACAAACAAAGCTTGTCTTTACAGAGGATTCTCTAGTAAATATGGGAAAAATGGATAGGTGGAAATCAGAATAGAATGAAGGAGACAAAGTGAAACACTTTTGCATTAAATCAGGTAAGAGTGGTGGCTTAGACAAATGAAATTTCAGTGAATGTTAAAAGGCTGAGTTAGATCTAGAGCATATTTTATATTAAATATCATAGACCACTTTGTGGTGGCTTCAGCTTCATTCTTTATCTAGGTTTGTTGCAATTTTCAGTTATTTAATTTATCTGTCTCTTACTTTTTTCTTATGTACCTCAGGCTGTCCTACCTGGCCACAGAGTTTACTTTTTTTTTTTTTTTTAATTTGATAATAGTTCCAATTGAGCAGCAAATTCTGTCTGTTCTTGTCCTCCAGTTTTCTGTAACTCCAATGCTCTGGCCTCCTGTAGTCCTTATCATTAACCCAGTCTCTTTCCACTGCCTTATGTATTTATGTTTGTTTATTTATTTTAACTTGAAGAATGTTGGGTCCCTTCCTATTCTTCTGTAAAATGTGGTTATTTCACTTATTGTTTTAAGCTAACATACATTCCAGATCACTGTCAATAATTTTTGAAATTAAAATTATTGACAGTGGTGTTGCCTACACAGGCATTCAGGTATAAAGGTGAGTTAAATATGCTAGAGTCCTGTTTATATAAGTCATTGTGGGTTCTCATTAATTTGTCCTAGACAGATTTTCACTTAATTCTAGATAGTTGCTTTCTCCTTAATTTTGATTCTTTCATTTGTGTTGGTACTGATGTCTTTCGCAAATAATGCTTATGTGTTGTCAATTTGGCTTGAACTCATGGCTCGCTAGAAAGACTTTGGCTTAAATGATCCCCTTGACTCCTACCACTTAAGCTTCATCCTAATTTTATCCAATTTTGACCAATTTGGAGACAATCCATGTCCCTGCCTTATTAGGCCATGATCTCGGCCTGGCCTCTCTTCACCCCATATGAAATACAAATTCGAGTAATAAAACCCACGATGATCAGGATTCCAAGTAGTATATCTGTTTCCCTGGGTTCTATATATAGGCACACATTGTCACTTTTTGATATTTGTCTTATATACCATGGCCCTAATTTTATTCACTCACTTAATTCAAACTCTTTTATCCAGTTTCCCAGATAACTAAACTCTAGCCGTCCTGAAATATGTCAAGTTATTGCACCCATTGCATACTAATAAATATGACAATGAATGGAATGCATACAATTTTCAACACTGTATTAACCACTTTACGTGAAATACTTAATGGGAATTTCACAATACTATGAGATAAGTGATAAGTTTCATTGCATTATTTTATGTATGAGAAAATTTATGTTTGGTGAAAGTAAGTTATGTAGTCATGATGCTTTGGCTGTAATGCTTATTTTAGATTTTATAAGCAAAAGAATCACATTTACCATTACCATTTTCTATATTGGCATGTATACTTTAAGTTTATATGGATACAGAGGTAATAAAGAGCTTCCAAAATACCATTACCATACTATAACAAAGGATTGGCTTCTCATTTATGCAATAAGTTCAATAGATATTTCTAGGAAATTATTTTCCACATAGTAGTTCAGAGACCCAGGCTGACAGAAGACCCACCACCCACACAGCTTTACAAGTAACTCAGGAAAAGAGAGACTGTGGATAGCTTATATTTGCAGTTTTTGTTTTGCCCTATAACTGATAGATGTTATATTCACACACACCCCATTTGCCAGAATTAGCAGTAGTCTTACAACACTAGAAAGCGGAATCTTGTATGCTTGAAAAAATACAAGGTATCAGTGACCATTAGTGATGTCTACTCTAATAGCATTCCTAGAATTCCTAGCTATATGTGACCCTAATGACCAAGATATTAATTAAGCACTGGATCTTTTTTATCTTTCTGATTCTAATAAACAAATTTAACAGAAAAGTATACTAATTTAAAATTGTTTAAAACATACAGAAAGCAATGTGGAAGAAAGAATATTAATAGCTGTAATATCTGCTGTTGTTAATATATGAAAGTATGTGTTTTTCTTATGCTTCCTATATATAAAATTGTAATTCATAGTTTTAAAATTATCCACTTTTGTATACTGTATGTTTCACCCATTATTCTTTTTCCAAATTTAAAGTCTTTGAAAAGATTATATTTAAAAGTTGTGAGCTATGCCAGAAATATTCTACTTAACTAATATGCTATGTTGGATATTAAGTTGTTTAAATGCTTTAATATTATTTAGTAGCATACCATTTAATTTCAAAATATTAAAAGATTTATATTATAGGTATATCTTGATATTAAATGGTGTACTTACACCTTTAATATAAATTTATAGGTATACCTATAATCAATCTTGTGATCTATCGTAATTTTATTTTTCATAAGATAATGATACATGTACTTTCCCACTTTACCTCTATTTCTGATTTTACTCTTTTTACTTGACTAAATTTATCAGAAAACTGTTTATGTTTTTAAAAAGACAAACTACTTTACTACTAAAAGGAGAAATTTGCAATATTAATCTGGTAATTACTTAAAAATTGGATTTTAAATAATAGAGACTTCATCAAAAACTCTTCAGGAAATGTGTGCCTTTCCCCACCTCAAAGTACATTGTTTTTCACAAATTACCGATTTTAGTGACTTATTTTGCTATCAGTAAGTTCTTGTTTGATGGGTCCTTTTGAGTTCTTTCTCTTTTTGCCATTATCTTGGTGATTGTATGAAAGGATAATATTTTTTCCCCTCAGATGGTTTTGGAGAAAATGGTAATTTTCAGAATAGATCCGAGCTCTAAAAATTGACTTTGTATCTGATAAAATCAGGAATCCATAAAACTTTCCAAGTAGAAAGTTAAATAAGCTCTTATACTTCAACACCTCAAGACTTCCAACATTACATAATCTCATCAACTCTTAAGAAGTAGATAAATGGTAAGCATTTTGCCAGGTAGCCGAGAAGCCTAAATAAGACATTTTGCTGTAGGTACAGCTTTTCAAAACTGCCTGTTCACAGAGTAGGGACAAGTTTTTGGGCCAGTAGAGTTCAGAAGCTACTTTTCAGTGCAATCTTATAAGGTTATACCAAATATATTTTGAACAGTGTTGTTAATATAAAAATAATAAGACTTATTTGAAGGACATTCATTTTTGAATATTTATTTGCCATATTATACTTACGTATTATTTTGTAACTCAATGTTGCCTACAAACCAGGTATTTTCTAATTATAAAAATTGTCAGGCTGCAAAATGCAGTTCTAAAGAAAGACTCGTGCCAAAAGTACAGAGGAAGTATAGTAGGGAAAAAAAAAAAAAAAAAAAACCACCATCTTTCAGTGTTATTCTTGAATTTTAAAAATTAATTGATATCCTCTGGTATCTGTAGTGTTTCATTTAGAAGCCTAGCATTTCACAAACACAGTTGTCAGAGGATGATCTATTTTGGAGACAATAATTGCTTTCTCTTTAAGGTACCCTGCAGTGTAAAACTGTAAGTGTAGAAAGCTAACATTTATGCAGAAAAGGAACTGTCAATCTTTCCTCCAAATATATACATTGTTGTGATATTGTCATTTTAAACATGAATATATTTTATACATGAAAGTTGAGAAAAAAACCTTGATGCTTTGAGGACACACTTAATATCATGTCTCACATGTTATTCTAAAAAGCAATCATATTTTTACAAGCCGACATAAAAGCTCAGCTTTAAAAAAACCCGTAGAATTTATTCTTAAGCTGTCTGTGCTACGGTTAAAACAAGTATTTAAAATATTTTTGATGACATTTCCTTTTGCTTGCACTATCTCAGCTTAATTGAATCTCCGTTTTTGCACCGTAAGAATAAACAGAAACTTGGCCGGGGCGTGGTGGCTCAGGTCTGTAATCCCAGGACTTTGAGAGGCCGGGGCTGGTGGATCACGAGGTCAGGCATTCAAGATCAGCCTGGACAACATAGTGAAACCTCGTCTCTGCTAAAAATACAAAAAATTACCCAGGTGTGGTGGTGGTCGCCTGTAATCCCAGCTACTCAGGAGGCTGAGGCAGGAGAATCGCTTGAACCTAGGAAGCAGAGGTTGCATTAAGCCGAGATCACGCCACTACACTCCAGCAGGGGAGACAGTGCGAGATTCTGTCTCAAAAAAAAAAAAAAAAAAAAAAAAGAGACACTTTAATTCTCTCTATATCAATACCAGGACAAACGTAAATAATAAAATAAAAACAACAACCTCTTAATCCTATTTTTTAATGTTTACTTTGTAATGGTGCTAATGATACCTTGATACTCTCCACATTTCCAAAAATAATTATGTAATAATAGCCAACCAACGTTGTGAGCAAAATGTCTTATATGGACTCCTCAGCTACCTGACAAAATGCTTACAATTTATCTACTACTTAATTACTTGCCTTGACTAAACAGGCTTCTCTCTTTCCCACAGAATCTTGAACTTTTTGACTTACCTTTAAGTCAAATAAGCACAAATGTGAAGAGTACACCCCACCTCCACCATTAAATGCCCTTTTCAAGAATTTCTGACCAGAGGGAAACATTTCCAATTAGAATACTTCAATCATTCTTTCCATTCAACACACTGTTACTGTCCCCAAAGCTCCTGCTAGCCCTGCTTACATGTCCTTATAAAAAGGGACCTTTTCTGTTTAATATTGAGATGATTACAGATCTTGTGTTCAGAGCTTTCTCTCTATTACCACAGCCTTTTATTTATTTATTATTTTTATTTTTTATTTATTTATTTACTTTTGAGACTGAGTCTCGCTCTGTTACCCAGACTGGAGTACAGTGGCATGATCTCAGCTCACTGTAACTTCCGCCTCCCGGGTTCAAGTAATTCTCCTGCCTCAGCCTCCCGAATA
The DNA here is from genome assembly GCF_047675955.1 of Chlorocebus sabaeus. Taxonomy (NCBI): domain Eukaryota; kingdom Metazoa; phylum Chordata; class Mammalia; order Primates; family Cercopithecidae; genus Chlorocebus; species Chlorocebus sabaeus. The sequence goes on from NC_132911.1 coordinate 117,568,019, forward strand.
TGTGGGATTACAGGCATGGGTCACCACACCTGGCTAACTTTTGTATTTTTAGTAGAGACGGGTTTTCACCATGTTGGCCAGGATGGTCTTGATCTCTTGACCTTTTGATCTGCCTCCCTCTGCCTCCCAAAGTGCTGGGATTACAGGCGTGAGCCACCCCGTGCCTGGCTAACATTTTCTGTTTAATATTGAGATGATTGCAGATCTTGTTGTCAGAGCTTTCTCTCTATTACTACAGCCTTTTAAAATAAAGTTTCTCTTTAGTTAAGTCCAGGATTGTTTTGATTTGTAATATTCACTGTTGTTATCATTATTCTTAATGTTTAACAATAGAAAACCACATATTACAGAAATTAATTTAGGAAGCATTACCTGCATAATAATGTTGATGATAGAATTTTAATATAGGTCTGTATCACACAGATTTCCACTCATCATATAGGCTATTATACTGCCTCAAATGTGATAATATTTATTAGAAAGAGTTATGTGCTTTAAAACACTATGCGGAGTTTTCCATTAATCTTTTACTATATTCACCACCCTTGTTAATTGTGGAAATGGGTCTAACCAAGCCACCCTTGAGTACAATTGTTAGGCATACATACTTTTTTGGGCACTTGACCACATGTGTCAATAATGTTCAAGTAGTAGAGACCATGTGCCTCTGACACTCAGTGTACCAATACTGTCTCTTGGCTCTCTGGCAGACTTCTCTGTGATACCCCATCTTCAACAGGGAGGGGAGTTTGGGGTTAGCCTTTCTTCTGCACCCCGTTTGGCATTTCCTCCCTCATATCCCTAAAATGTGATCTAATAATCACACTCCAAAAATGTATTAAAACTTAGGAGACTAGGAGGACACAATTCTTAAATCCAAATTAATGAACTTAAATCCCATTGGATGAAATTGCAGGAATTTGAGCAAGTGGGACTTCTTAGAAATGTGAGTATTCTATTTCCTCAGTTCAAATTATACTACAGAAGTAAAAAAAAAAAAAAAAAAAAAAAAAAAAAAAAGTCAAATTATCTGTAGTCTTTGCTTAAGCATCTGTCTCCAAAATCCTACTACTTTGCACTTTTATTGCAGGCTAAGTGAATTTGTGGCTCTCGGTTTTTCAGCTGTATAAGACACCAGCAAAGATAAATTCCCTTCTATGGGAAACTTTAGGATAACTTATAATCACCATTTTTGTTGTTGATTGTTGTTTAATGTATTTTCCTGCAAATGAATTACATTTTTATGAATAAATCATTAAAAATCTTTGTATAACAGTTCAAAATATGCTAGCTGATGAAATTATTTATCAGTCTAAAACCATACGGTTCCCTATGAGTGCTGTTTTCATGATGTAAACCATGTTATATGTAGTCTGAGCTTCCTTTAGAATAACTAGGAGATTTGGGCATAAAAAGAGGGAGATACATCTTAACAACAAAATAAAAAGAATTTTCGCATTCTGAGGTTAAGGTGCTAACTACAGTTATTGTGCCTTTCTACAAATAAGAGAACTGAGCATCTATTTTTACTCTGGGATAGAGAGGCAATCATTGATACATGACTATGTACAAGGATTAGCAATGGGAAACCACTTTTTCAGGTTATGCAAAAAAAAAAAAAAAAAAAATATCAAGCATAAGTTAATGGAAACCCTATTGCTGTTGTATTGTGCCCCTTACTTTGAAATGCTTATTGGTATTCTCCAAAAGTTGTGCATGGTCAAGAAACTATGGAATTATGAAGTATCTTTAGTAAAAGTTTGGCTAAAATTAATATAAACAACTGAAGTGCAAAAAAAAAAAGTTAAATGAAGAGAAACAGGGAAAAAAGGTGAGAAATGAAGCATTCAGTAGTGGAATTTCAGCTAATGAATAACAGTTGTTTTAGGCTGATTTCATTATCCAGTTAAACAGACAATTCAATTAAATTTTGCAACTTGAGATAAATTTAGGTTTAAAAATGAGTCAAATTTTTGAAAAAATATATGTAAACTAGTTTCAGCCTCAAAAAACAGCACATGTATTGTAAGTATACATCTATACCCGTATAATTCTGTATATAATGTATATATATGATTTCATAAATTAAAATAATACATATCTATAAGTTGTTGATTATCTAGCTTTAATTATATTAATGTAAGAAATTATTAATGTAGGTACATATGAGTTCATAAATTAAAATAATATACATCTATAAGTTGTTGATAATCTAGCTTTAATTATATTAATGTAAGAAATATATTAATTATATTAATGTAAGAAATTATTTTTAATTTGAAAAAGTTGTGGCTCTATATTGAATATTGAAAAAATACATAGTTGTGCCTTACCTAACAATGGAGATACATTCTGAGAAATGAATGGTTAGGTGATTTCATCATTGTGTGAATGTCATAGAATGTACATACACAAACTTAGATGGTACAGTCAACTGCACACCTAGGCTCTATAGCCTATTGCTCCTAGGCTATACACCTGTACAGCATGTTACTACATGGACTATTTTAGGCAATTGTAACATAATGGTAAATATTCATGTATCTAAACATATCTAAACATATCAAAGATACAGTAACAATATAGTATGAATGATTTAAAAAGTGATACACATACATAAAACAGCTCCATTATAATATTATGGAACCAGTGTTGGGTATGTGGGCTGTCATAGACTGAAATGTTATTATGTAGCACAGCAAAGTATCTTTTCTAATTTTATTTTAAATTTTTTCCCTATTTTTAAAATCCACTACTATCATAGTTTCCCCTTCTCATACTCACCTCTTAAAAACTATTATTTCACTGGGATTCTAAATTTAATATTTATAAATTTACCAAGTCCTACTTCTTCAGCAGAACTGGAGAAAGATATTTTCAGTAATCACATCTGTAGTCTGTCTTCAAGTTTTTTTGTGGAACCCCTATTTTGAGTGAGCGATGCTTATTTTAAACATTTTGGAACTAATGCAAGAGGCAATATGTAGCAGCTTACTTGTCCAAGATCAGATCATTCATAGTATGTAGAAAATTAGAAAAAATAGCAAATTCAGTATTTATGGAAAGTAAATTAAACATCTTTTTAATTGTCTCTAGATTACTCTTTGTTTCTTTTCAGTTCTTGTTAGGTATTAGGAAGGATTCACATGCTACTAACAAAAACAGATAATATAGGTATAGATAATGTGTAAAATGTGAATAAAGGTATTAAACATATATATACAATGACTTGCATTCTGACAGAGTTGCTATAAGGTTGATAAAAAACACACAGGTACATCTACGCAGACACCAGTTGGAAATACAAGCTTATAGTTCAGGAGAGAATTTTCTTCCATAAATGTTAAATTTGGGAATTGCATATTTGGTCGGTAAGGCTTTATTGTATGTTTATCGCCACTTTATACACTAGAGATAAAGCTGCACTGAGGTTTGATGATCTTTCTCTGATTCTAGTGAATTGAAATTAATATATATATATATATACACACACACACATATATATACACACAAATGAAAAGATAAATACATTAAAATGTGAAGTAATTAAAGTTATATAATTAGATAAAACCAGTTATCTGTTAAAGAGTGACTGGGCAGGGAGCTAATTTTGTTTGAGTGGCCAATAACTTCTTTCCACTTTCTGTTTAAAAGATGACTTTTCAGTAGAGATTTAGCTGTGTGAAGAACGAGGAAAAATATATTAGAGATTTTTAAAAAGTATGATAGGAAGAATTCAAAATGGCCCCGAGAGCCCTGCCCCATTTTGTACATGCCCTGCATAATCCTGGGAATGTGAATAAAATAGATTTTATTCAGGTAATTAGGTTTATTTATGGCACTGTTGATTTTTAGAAGGTAGATTATATGGGTTGGACTGGCCTAACTGCATAAACCTTTTAAATGTTGTCTAGAGGTCAGATATAAAGGAATTGAAAGATTGAATCAAGAGAAGGATTCCACGGTTCATTATTATATTTGAAGTCATATGGCAAGGAATGTGAGCAAATTATAGGAGTTGAATGGCACAGAGTGAGAGCCGGCAGGGAAACAGGGACCTCAGACCTACAGCTGCAAGGCACTAGATTCTCCTGGCAACACAAACACGCTTAGATATGCATCCTTTCTTACTGTAGCCTCTAATGAGAATACAGCCCACTATTACCTTCATTCCTGGCTTGTGATATTCTGAGCAGAGAACTTTACTCACCGAGTTGGACTTCTGACATACAGATTTGTGAGCTAATACATAGGTGCTCTTGTATTCTATTGTGAGTGTGTTAATGTTATGCAGCATTAGGACACTATTATGGAAGGTTACTAGAAAGATCTCATAGTAGAACTTCATCCCAGCAAGTTCCATTAATGAAAAAAGGGGCAGTAGTTCTGGAGAATGGAGAGTTAAGACAGGAGTAGAAACTGGAGTCATAAATACAAAGGCACTCAATAAAGACCTACTAATGGATAAGATTCCTTTCAGAGTCCTGCAGAATGAAAAAAAGAAGAAGAAATGATATAGAACAGCATGCTGTTAGGAACAGATAGAAGGCAAATAACCAATTAAAGAGCCTAAGTTTTGTTAAAGTTACTTGGAAGAAAGTTCTTTTTCTTTTTTGAGATGAGTTTCACTCTTGTTGCCTAGACTGGAGTGCAATAGTGTGGTGTGATCTCAGCTCACGGCAGCCTCCACCTCCCAGGTTCAAGTGATTCTCCTGCCTCAGCCTCCTGAGTATCTGTGATTACAGGCATGCACCACCACACCTGACTAATTTTGTATTTTTAGTAGAGTCAGGGTTTCTCCATGTTGGTTAGGCTGGCCTTGAACTCCCGACCTCTGGTGATCAGCCCACCTCGGCCTCCTAAAGTGCTCTTACTATGCACAACCAGAAAATTCTTAAAGTTTCACAAAGCCATGGATTTCAACGTAGGAAGTTTTCAAGAATGTGAAAGTAACCAATGATGTTGAATACTTTAGTAACAACATTAAGATACTACTACATTTAATCATTTGGGAGTTTTAATAGTCAGTTTTTTTACATTTCCTCTTACTATCAGTTTGTTCTATTTTAACCCCTGAATGAAAGCAGTAAACAGTCCAGATATTCAAAATTTGGAGAGTATGTTAGGAATGGTCTGACTTAAAATGTACAGAATATACTGTCAGGTTTTATTTTGAGAGGTGTGTATAGGGGTGAGTAGTGTGAGGAGGTTAGAAATACTTTTAGGAGGTAGAAAGAACATCTGCAACTTAAGTAAAATGAGAGGCTTAAGAGACATTCCGTATGTATTAAGAATACACAAAGAAAAATTTAAAACAAGCAAATTCTGACTTCAAATATGGAATCAATATTGAAAGTTACTATGTAAGGTGCTATGAGTTTCAGCAGTTTATTATCAGATAACTAGATTGTTGTAGGAAGTCAGGGACCCCAAACGAAGGGACTGGCTGGAGCTGAGGCAAAAGAACTTAGCTTGTGAAGATTCTATGGACATTTATCAGTTCCCCAAATTAATACTTTTATAATTTCTTACACCTGTCTTTACTGTAATCTCTGAACATAAATTGTGGAGATTTCATGGACATTTATCACTTCCCTAATAATACTCTTATAATTTCTTACATCTTTCTTTACTTTAATCTCTTAATCCTGTTATCTTTGTAAGCTGAGAATGTATATCACCTCAGGACCCCTACTGTACAAATTGATTGTAGAACATGTGTGCTTGAACAATATGAAATCTGATTGTATAACATGTGTGTTTGAACAATATGAAATCAGTACACCCTGAAAAGGAACAGAATAACAGCAATTTTCAGGGAACAAGGGAAGTTAACCATAAGGTCTGACTGCCTGCAGGGTCGGGCAGAATACAGCCATATTTTCCTTCTAGCAGAAAGCGAGTAGGAGAACTATCGCTAAATTCTTTTCCCAGCAAGGAATAACCCTGGGGAAGGAATGCATTCCTGGGGGTAGGTCTACAGACGGGCGCTGTGGGAGTGTCTGTCTTATGTGGTTGAGATATGAACTTAAATATGCCCTGGTCTCTTACAGTACCCTCAGGCTTACTAGGATTGGGAAATTCCAGCCAGGTAAATTCTAGTCAGACTGGTTATCTGCTCTTGAACCCTGTTTCCTGTTAAGATGTTTATCAAGACAATGTGTGTACAGTGGGACATAGACCCTCATCAGTAGTTCTAATTTTGCCTTTGCCTTGTGATCTTTATGGCCCTTTGAAGCATGTGATCCTTGTGACCTACTCCCTGTTTGTACACCCCCTTCCATTTTAAAATCCCTAATAAAAACTTGCTGGTTTTGTGGCTTGGGGTCATCGTCATGGTCCTACCAATATGTGATGTCACCCCCGGAGACCCAGTTGTAAAATTTCTCTCTCTGTACACTTTCTCTTTATTTCACAGACCGTCCAACACTCAGGAAAAATAGAAAAGAATTTACATTGAAATACTGGGGGCTGGTTCCCCCGACACTAGATAATATGTCACATGCTCCAGGATTAGTTGCAACAGAGATTTTATTCATTGCAATTAGTTATATGCCTGAAATGACAAAAGGTCAGCAAGCACTCAAAAATCTCAGTGGAGGCAGATATTGATTGGCTCTGTGTCCCCACCCAAATTTCATGTCAAACTGTAAGCCCCATGTGTTGGGGGAGAGACCTGGTGGGAGGTGATTGAATCATGGCGGTGGTTTCCCCCGCATGCTGTTCTCAAGATAATGAATGAATTCTCATGAGACCTGATGTTTTAAAAGTGTTTGGCAGTTCCCCCACCTTTGTCTCTCTCCTGCTTCACCATGGTAAGATGTGCCTGCTTCCCCTTCACCTTCTCCCATGATTCTAAGTTTCCTCAGGCCTCCCAGACATGCAGAACTATGAGTAAATTAAACCTCTTTTCTCCCTACATTACCCAACCTCAGGTAGTTCTCAATCGAAGTGTGAAAATGGACTAATACAGAAAATGCTAAATAAGATGAAAAAGGAAATTAGTGAAGATAACAAAGAGCTGATGGACTATGTGTTTGCAATACAGAAAAGCAACCATTGGGAAAAACATGTTTCCAAAATAGTGCACATTAGCAAAACATCTAGATGAGCAGATATCACAGCTGGTACTATGGAGTGAATGTTTTGTGTCTTTTCAAAGTTCATGTGTTGAAGCCTAATCTACAATGTCATAGTATTTGGAGGTGATGCCTCCAAATTAGGTAATTATGTCACAGGGGTAGAGCCCTTCTGAATGTGATTAGTGCATTTATAAAAAATAGACATGAGAAAGCTTGCTTCCTTTCCTTCCATTCTTCTAGGTAAGGATATAATGAGAAGATGGACATGTGCAAACCCAAAAGTGAGCCCTCACCAGGCAAGACATATTCCAGAACTTTGATCTTGAACTTCCCAGCTAAAAATACATTGTTAGAATATATTCTTTAAGCAAATACTTATGGAGAAAGCAAAAGATGGTTAGACAAAACATGAAGAACTCTGAGAGAGGAAATATTTGTTGTTTAAGCCACTCGGTCCATGACATTTTATTATAGCAGCCCAAGCTGACTAAGACAGAGGGTTTTATATTTTAATATGCAGAATAAATAACTTATTAAAATATCAACCTGACTACATCACTGTATACCACTTACCAGCCCTATGACCTGGACAAGGTGTATAATCTTTATACATCTCAATGTCCTAATTCATTAAATGGAGCTATTAATACTTAGGCTTTAATCTCTAAAGATTGAAAATATAATACATGGAAACAGTTAATGTGTGGCCTAATACACCAGCTTTCTCAATAAATCATAGTTATTAATAATATTAATAATAGCATATACTACCTAAAAATCCTCAAAGCCCTATCTCTAAGTGAAGTAGCTAAAAGCCTGATGGGTACAACTAATGAAGTTACTCTTATGGAGTGGGAGTGCATTGAGGTGGGAGTCTGGTCCCATATCAGAGTCTAGATTCTTCTTTAGGTGGCCCACAGTGTCCCAAGCAGCACAAATAGAAACCATCATTCTCAGCAAACGATCACAAGAACAGAAAACAAAACACCGCATGTTCTCACTCATAGGTGGGAATTGAACAATCAGAACACTTGAACACAGGAAGGGGAACATGACACACCAGGGCCTGTTGTGGGGTGGGTGAATGGGGGAGGGATAGCATTCGGAGATACACCTAATGTAAATGACGAGTTAATGGGTGCAGCACACCAACATGGCACATGTATACATATGTAACAAACCTGCACGTTGTGCACTTGCACCCTAGAACATAAAGTATAATAGAAAAAAAAAAAGAAAGAAAACCATTGTCCTGAGAAAGCAGTCAGTTAACAAGCTATCTTTGTAACGACGCAAGACAGAAGAATGTTAAGCACAAGCCCATATCAGTGATTCAAGTCGGTTACTATAGTGGAAATAATTTGTGCCAATCTTATAACTATTTTAATCTATCTTTCTTTTTCTTTTTTTAAATTTTAATATATTTATTTCATTATCTGCAGACTCTGGCATTGCACTCCTTACAGAGTCATACATACAATTTAAACAAACCTATCAAAATGACTTCTGGCTTTTAAAGTGATGTGTTATAATCTCTGGACTCAGATGCATAGTGCAGTGCTAAATGTTTGCTAAAAGTTCTCTAAGTTTGTCTCAGGTTTTTCCTTTGGGCATTAAGACCTGACTTAGCTATATACCCCAATGACACAGACTAGAGCTTTTACAGACAATGTTTTCTATTAAATGCAGCATGGTCTAGGATAAAGTGTCTTAGGTGATTTCTTATTAGACTTTTTACTCTGGTTGTATTTTCTTCTAAGGAGAAAGAACGGAGATAGCAGAAACCTATTTCTGCATGGGCTTTGTTCTACTCTATGATATTTCTGGTCCAATGAGAGATTAGTTGCCTACCTGAGTGATTAAGTTACTAATTTGGCAAGGCATAATGTTTTTTTCTCTTTTCCTATGCTTTTTTCCCTCCATTATATTCCCTAGGCCTTTCTTAGGAATGGCTTCATTAACATTGAATTGGTTTTCTTTATGAAGGCTGGAGCTCCAAGTAGCTCTTTAAAGATATTTTACAAGCTGTGCAGCCTTCTGCTAATTGATTTTTTGCCCTTTTTTAAAGCAGTCTTCAACATGTGGATCAAGCAAAAGATAAAATATTTTGAATCTAATACTGAATAATTATACAAAAGTAACGACTTAATATTGTTATACATTTATTAAAATAAAACTTAGTATATGTAATGTTCAAAATTTAACATGGAAATTTAAGTTTATAAATTGCAAAATGTTCATAGTTGTTTTTAATCATATTTGGACTAAGCTAATCTTTCTTCAAATGCTTTAACTAATTGATAAACTAATGCAATTGAACCATAAAATATTAACATTGAGATTTGTAGATGCATATTGGATCAGATTATAATATGGTATGGATAAGAATTAAGCCATGCACCTTGCCTTAAAGAAATTGAAATTCCCATGGTGGAGACTAAACTAATGCTTACTAAGCTTCAATAATTGAGATGATCTCTAAATAATTACTAAATGTTGTTTTCAATAGTACCAACCCAACAAAGGGATCAGAGAATATATAGATTAGAAAACAATACATTGTTAGAATATATTCTTTAAGCAAATACTTATGGAGAAAGCGAAAGATGGTTAGACAAAACATGAATGTGAAAGTTAACAGTCTAGAGTTCAAGGCAAGAAGTTGGACTGAGACGAGGAGTACAGAAATCAAATAGAGAATGAGGAACAAGAGATGATCATACTTGAACTTGGAGCACTGGCTAAGATTCTAGGTCTGTAGTTTGGACCACAAGAAGTGGCTATTTCTACAACTGTAAGGCTTCACAGGTACCTAGGATTTCTTTCTGGCTCACTGAGTCCTGTGTCTTGTTGAACAGTAAAAGATAATCTTATTGAATGACTTAACTTCAAGATCCTTGGGATAATTTGAAAGTGAGGATACAAAACGAGTACATAAGGCCCCTTGGGAGTTTGTTGGTCCATAAGGATGCTGTAGGGATGAGCTGTGACTGAGACTAACACATAAAGAGTAAGTATTTAAAATTTATAACTCCATTGCATTTTTAATTCTGTTACCTTTTATAATTTATATGAAAAAAGAAATCTTTCATCTTTTTACTATAGGACTGACATATTATGTTGAATTGACAGCATATGTCAGAGATACAACACAATGACTGGACTAAATCCACACATATCACACAAAATTGAGGAGAGTCTCCTCCTAAAACTTTCTATAAGACCAGAATCATCCTGATGTCCAAACCTGGCAGAGATACAACAAAAAATAAAACTTTGGGCCAATATCTATGATGGACATTGATGCAAAAATAGTCAACAAAATACTTGCAAACCAAATCCAGAACACATCAAAAACTAATCCACCATGTTCAAATAGGTTTCACCCCCAGGATGCGAGGTTGGTTCAACATATAAATATCAATGAATGTGATTCATCACATAAACAGAGCTGAAGACAATAAACACGTAATGATCTGAATAGATGCAGAAAAACCTTTTGATATAATTCAACATCCCTTCCTGTTAAAAATCTCTCAATAAACTATGAATTAAAGGAATATATTTCAAAAATGTTAAGAGTCATCTATGACAAACCCACAGCCAACATCATACTGAGTGGACAAAAGCTGGAAGCATTCTCCTTGAAAATCAGCAGAAGACAAGGATACTCTCTCTATTCACTCCTATTCAACATAATATCAGAAGTCCTGCCCAGAACAATCAGGCAAGGGAAAGAAATAAAGGGCATTCAAATAGGAAGAGAAGAAATCAAATTATTCCTGTTTGTAGAAAACATGATTCCGTATCTTAAAAAAAAAACCATAGTCTCAGCCCAAAATCTCCTTCAGCTTATGAATAACTTAAGCAAAGTTTCATCTTACAAAATCAGTGTAAAAAATCACTAGTATTCCTATACACCCACAACAGGCAAGCTGAGGGCCAAATCAGGAAAGCAATTTCATTCACAATTCCCACAAAAAGAACAAAATACCTAAGAATGCAGCTAAACAGATAGGTGAAAGATGTCTACAATGAGGAGTACATACACTGCTCAAGGAAATTAAAGATGCTGCAAACAATTGGAAAAACATTCCATGTTCGTGAATAGTAAAAATCAATATCTTTAAAATGGCCATACTGCCTAAAGCAATGTACAGATTCAATGCTATGTCTATCAAACTACCAATGAAATTCTTCACAGAAATAGAAAAAAACCTATTTTAAAATTTATATGGAAACAAGAAGGTGCTCAAATAGACAAGGCAATACTAAGCAAAAGTCCAAAGCTGGAGGTATGACATTACCTGACTTCAAACAATACTACAGGGCTACAGTAACCCAAAAAGCATGTTATTGGTTACTTTGGGGTTTGAAGTCAGCATGGCTACAGTAACAAAAACAGACACATAGACCACGGGAACAGAATAAAGAGCCCAGACATAAACCTGCACAGCTACACTAAAGATCATCTGATCTTCAACAAAACTATAAAAACAAGCAATGGAGAAAGGACTCCCCATTGAATAAATGCTACCGGGATAACTGTCTAGCCATATGAAGAAGATTGAAACTGGATCCCTTTCTTATACCATATACAAAAATCAACTAAACATGGTATCAAAGACTTAAATGTAAAATCCAAAACTATAAAAACCCTGGAAGACAACCTAGGCAATACCATCAGGACACAGGAATGGGCAAAGATTTTATGACAAAGACACCAAAAGCCATTGCAACAAAGCAAAAATTAAAACTTGGGATCTAATTAAACTAAAGAACTTCTGTGCTGCAAAGGAAACTATCAACAGAGGGAAAAAACAACCATTCAATGGGAGAAAATTGTTGCAAACTATGTATCAGACAAAAGTCTCATATCCACAATCTGTAAGAAACTTAAAGAAATTTATAAGCAAAACACAACCCCATTAAAAAGCAGGCAAAGGACAAGAACACACACTTTTCAAAGACATGCATGCGGCCAGCAAGCATAGGGAAAAAAGCTCAATATCACGAATTATTACAGAAATGTGAATCAAAATCACAGTGAGATATCATTTCACACCTATCAGAATGGCTATTAGTAAAAAGTCAAAAAATAACAGATGCTGGTGAGTTTGAGGAGAAAACGGAATGCTTATACACTATTGGTGGGAGTGTAAATTAATTCAACCTTTATGGAAAACAGAGTGGCCACTCCTCAAAGACTTAAAAACAGAGCTACTATTCGACCCAGCAATCCCATTACTGAGTATATACCCAAAGGAATATAAGTCATTCTACCATAATGTCACATTTGTACTAGTGTTTATTACAGCACTATTCACCATAGCAAAGACATGTAATCAACCTAAATGCCCATCTATGACAGATTTGATAAAGAAAATGTGGTACATATATACTGTGGACTACCATACAGCCATAAAATAATGAGATCATGTCTTTTGTGAGAACATGGATGAAACTGTAGGCCATTATTCCTAGAAAACTAATGCAGGAACAGAAAACCAAATACTACATGTTGTCACTTATCAGTGGAAGCTAAATGATGAGAACTCACGGGCACAAAGAAGGGAACAATGGAAATTGAGGCCTACTTGAGGGTGGAAGGTGGGAGCAGGGAAATGAGCAGAAAAAAATAGCTATTGGGTACTAGGTTTAGTAGTTGGGTGACAAAGTAATCTGTATAACAAACTCTCATGACGCAAGTTTACCTATATAACAAACCTGCTCATGTACCCCTCAGTCTAACATAAAAGTTAAAAAGAAAAGACTTTTTAAAGTAATGTAATTCTTTAAAAATAAATAAAGCCCTTTGTAGTAGAATGTCTAAACTTACATATATATATATGTATCTTTTTTTAGGTTACCTTAGTCAAATCAGTTAAGTAGGCTTTAGTTTATTTCATTTATAAAATGAGGATGTGAATGACCACCTCTTACAGTTATTACTGATGCCAAATTGAAAAACCTTTGGAACACACAAATGATAGTATAACTAATAAGCATGAAATACTCAAAATCAGATATAACTCTTAGTAGTAACATTATCATTACTAAATCACCATTACATAATATTGCCCTAATTTGCTTTCTTTGGTCTAAATATATTAGTTTATATTATGGAAAACCTATAGAAACATTTTATGAATAGCTACCATAGTCCTTTCAGGATGCTATAACAAAATATCTTAGACTGGGTAATTAATGAACAACAAAAATTTCTCACAGTTCTGGCTGCGAAATCCAAGATGGAGGTGCCAGCAGATTAAGCGCCCGGTAAGGGCTGATTCTCTCCTTCTAATGCGGCACTTTCTCATTACAGCTTCAAACGGTGGAAGAGAGATAGAAGGTCAAAGCAGTCCCCTCAATCTCTTTTATAAGGACATGAATTCCATTCATAAGAGCTGAAGCTTCAAGATTTAATCACCTCATGAAAGTCCCACATCTTAACAGGTGAATAGGTTTCATTGGTGAATGGGATTCAACATATGAATTTTGGGGAAACAACAACATTCAGGCCATAACTACACATTAGAAAAAGCAAATGTGCAATTCTTAGCTCATACAAAACATATTAATTACAACATTCACAGAAATAATAATTTAATTTGTATTATTTTTGAGTGTTATTTTAGGTTCAAGGTGTACATGTGCAGATTTTTTTGCATAGGTATATTGCGTGTCACTGTCACTGAAGTTTGGTTTATGAATGATCCCAGCATCCAGATAGTGAGCATAGCTACCAATAGTTTGCTTTTTTAACCCTCATTCCCCGCCCCACCACTCTCCCCCATCTAGTAGTCCCCAGCGTCATTTGTTCTCATGTTTGTGTTCTTGTGCACTCAATGTGTAGCTTTTTACTTACAATGAAAATATGTGGTACTTGGTTTTCTGTTTCTTTGTTAATTCTCTTATGATAATGGCCTCCAGCTGCATCCAAGTTGTTACAAAGGACAGGATTTTATTCTTTTTTATGACTGCATAGTATTGCGTGGTGTATGTGTACCAAATTTTCTTTATCTAACCCACCATTGATGGCACCTAGGTTGATTCCATGATTTTGCTATTGTGAATAGTCTTGTGATGAACATACAATTGCATGTGTCTTTTTGGTAGACTGGTTTATTTTCCTTTGGGTGTATACCCAGAATGAGATTATCAGATCAAATGGTGGTTCTAAGTTCTTTGAGAAATCTTCAAACTGCTTTCCATAGAGGTTGAGCTAATTTACATTCCCATCCATGTATAAGCATTCCTTTTTTCGCCACAACCTCGCCAGCATCTGTTATTTTTTGGCTTTTAGGAATAGCCATTCTGATAGGTGTGAGATGGTATCTCATTGTGGTTTTGATGTGCATTTCTCTAATGATCAGTGATCTTGAGCTTCTTTTTTCATGTTTGCTATCTGCATGTTTATCTTCTTTTGAGAAGTGTCTGTTCATGTCCTTTGCCCATTTTTTAATAAGATGATTTGTCTTTTTATAGATTCAATACTATTATTATCAAACTACCAATGTAATTTTTTACAGAATTAAAAAAATGTTTTAAAATTTAAATGGAACCAAAAAAGAGGCCAAATAGCCCAAACAGAATAGTACTGGCACAAAAATAGACACACAGACCAGTGAAACAAGATATAGAACACCCAGAAATAAAGGTATACACCTACAACCATATGATCTTCAACAAAGTTGACAAAAATAAGCAATGGGAAAAGAACACTATTTGATAAGTTGTGTATGGATAACTGGCTAGCCATATGCAGAAGGCTGAAACTGGGCCCCCATATTTTACCATAGAGAAAATTAACTCAAGATGGATTAAAGACTTAAATATAAGACTAAAACTATACAAATCTAGAAGAAAATTAAGGAATTGTCATTCTGGACATGAATCTTGGCAAATAATTTATACCTAATTCCCCAAAAGCAATTGCAGCAAAAACAGAAATCGATAAATGAGACTTAACCTAAAGAGCTTCTTCACAGTCAAAGAAACTATCAATAAGATAAACAGACAACCAACAAAAACAGGGAGAATATTCACAAACTATGTATCTGAAAAAGGTCTAATACCCAGAATCTATAAGAAAGTTAAACAATTCAACAAGAAAGAAATAATCTTTAAAAATAACAAAAATATATTGATACTCACCATGATATCATTAATAATAATCACGTTTATCATTTTCAATAGTTTTGTGTAAGTAGTGTTTATTCATGTAAACTCAAAGTCACAAAACATGAAAACATCATTAAATGTGGATCAAAGTTACACATTTGGAATGTAAGAAAATAATGTGTCAAATACATATATTTTATGATTAAGTTAAATTAATTGTAAATATTTGTTAGAAAAAATAAAAGTATAAAATATTTATAACTGTAAATAAAATTTATAACTGTAAATAAAAATTTATAACTGCTTATATTGTGAACTTAAGATTGGTAGATTCTGGCCATTCATCCTATATAACCCTACAGCATCATTTAAATTTAAAATATAATTTTAAATAAATACACATTTGTTTGAGCCTTAAAGAAAGGTTGATACTAAAGGTAAAATAAACAAATGCTCAATAAAAGCAGTGAATATTATTTTTTCAGTGAATTTGAAAACTGACTCAAAAAACATTTCATAACCTTATTGGATGTTACTTCAGATGTATAAACTCTTAAAAAAGAACAACTACATAAATAACTCCACTGAATTGAGCCAATAATCTGAATCTTATGTCAAAAGAAAAAAATAATTTATAAACTATCTTTCTTTATGGGATGATTTAACATATAAAATATGGTAACAAAATACAGTTGTGTTATATTTTATTTGTCTTATTCGAATGAAGAAATGTAGTGTTAAACTTACATTATTCTAATCTCAGTTACCTCTACGAAATACCAATTTTCTCTTAAAATAAATTCAAAGTATCGATATTTCTATTCAAATCCTCAGAGTTTTATTCTTCTAGTTTCATTCTTTGAAAGATCTTATCCAAACAAATGTGTACATAATTTGTAATAAATAAAAATTAAGAATTTTATTAACATTTTTAATGTTGAACTAAATTCTCAAATAAATTTGGAACATGAAATATTAAATTATATTTATATATGTTTCAATTTTAAACGTATTTTAAACATGTAAACCATTCCTATTTAGAAATAAGTTTAAAATATCTGGAGAACGCAATAAATATCTTTTTAGTTACACTTAAGATCAGTTATTCTCATCAGCTTTATAAAAATGTGTTAATTTTTTATATGCTTTTCACTGGGTTTCATGAATTAAGATTCCCCTCCCCTCCCCTCTCCTCTCCTTCCCTCTCCTCTCCTCTCCTCTTTTTTTCTTTTTTTGAGACGGAGTTACCCTCTTCTTGCCCAGGCTGGAGTGCAATGGCTGGATCTCAGCTCACCACAACCTCCACTTCCCAGATTTCAGTGATTTTTCTGCCTCAGCCTCCAGAGTAGCTGGGATTACAGGCATGTGCCACCACGCCCAGCTAATTTTTGTATTTTTAGTAGAGATGGGGTTTCTCCATGTTGATCAGGCTGGTCTCCAACTCTCGACCTCAGGTGATCTGTCCGCCTTGGCCTCCCAAAGTGTTGGGATTACAGGTGTGAGCCACTGGGTCTGGTTTTTTCTCTTTTTTCCTTGACATTTTTACAATGTCCTCTATTCTTCTGAATGCATACCCCTTATCCCAAATAGACATTATCTTTTCAAACTACCACTACCTAATTGTTTCCAAAAACAAGCCCCAGTGTTATTTGTCCTTTAAGTATTATGATGCCAACTAATAAGGAAAATCGTGTTTCACTAAATCCAAAGACTAAATGTGAAGAAATTATTTCAGTTGAAAGACTTGTTTACGTTTAATACAGTCCTAAGTCTTTGTTAAATAGTTCTCATTTCCTCACAACATAGTTGTCACCCTAGATTGTATACTGAATAAGAAAAAAAAAGTCAATGGTTGTCCACAGAGTCTAGCTTACACTTGCAAAGATACTTATCTAAATTTCCTGATACAACACTGCTTACTTTATCCAACGAAGTGACAAAAAACATCAGTTGAAAGAAGAAAGTATGAAGTAGAACTGATTATCAGTAGGTTTTTACTATAATTAATTATGAAGAATTAATTCATATACATATTCATTTACCCAGTTATCAGTAGAAGGTGAAATCTATGATGCCATTCATCACTTTATAAATATACGCTTTTATGAATCTCCAAAATTCCATTTGCTTCTCATTGTGATACCTTCTGTAACTCAAACTTTGTTATTAAAAAAATCCCTATGCCTTCAAAAATTTCCTGAATATGACCCTCGCTTTTCAAAAGATAAAATCCAGTTATTTCTTATGATTAATTCTGCAATATACTTTGAATTGACTTTCGTTTATAGTATGAGATATAGGTCCGATTTTATTCTTCCACATGTGAATAAACAATATTCCCAACACCAGTTATTGAAGAGGCTATCCTTTCTCCATTGTGTGTTCTTGGCACCTTTGGCAAAGATAAATTGACCATAAATGCACAGATTGGTTTTTTGGCTCTCTATTCTGTTCCACTGGTCTATATGTCCGGTTTTATGCCAGAATCATGATATTTTGATTAGTATTGTTTTTACTATATTTTGAAAACAGGTAGTGTGATGCTGCAGCCTTGTTCTTTTTACTCAAAATGATTTGGCTATTTAGAGTCTTGTGTGGTTCTATAAAAATATTAGGACTTTTTTTCTAATAGTATTTTGGTGACATTGTTAGGGTTTTCTATACATAAGAGCATATTGTCCACAAATGGAGACATTTGATTTCTTCCTTTCCTGTTTAGATGCTTTTTATTTCCTCTTTTGCCTAAATGCTGTGGCTAGGACATTAAGTACTATATTGAACAGAAGTGGCAAAAGTGGACATCTTTGTCTCATTCTTAGAAGAAAAGCTTGCAGTTTTTTATGATTAAATATGATATTATCCAGGGGCTTGTTGTATACTAAAAACCAGCAACTGTAAAACTACTGGAAGAAAGCAAAGAAAAAAGTTTCTTGACATAAATATGAACAATGATTTTTTAAATGTAATGCCAAAGCACAGGTAACAAAAGCAAAGTAGACAAATGGGATGGTCTATTGAACCAAAAAGCTTCTGCACAGAAAACAATTGGCAGTATGAAGATACAATCTACAGAATGAAAGAAAATATTTTCAAACAACCCATCTGACAAAGCATTAATAACCAGAATATATAAGGAACTCGAACAACTCAATGGAAAACTAACAAACAATTTGATGAAAAAAAATCGGTAAAGTATCTGAATAGACATTTCTCAAAATAAGGCATACAAATGGCTAAGAGACATATGAAAAAATGCTCAACTGCATTAATCATCAGGGAAATGCAAATGAAAACCAAATTAAAAATGGGTTATCATGTCACTCCTGTTATAATGGCTATTAATATAAATACAAATAACAATAAACATTGGTAAGAATGTGGAGAAAATTGAACCCTCACACAATGTGGGAATGGAAATTAGTACAGCCATTATGGAAAATAGTATGAGAGATCTTCAAAAAATTAAAAATATAACTATGATATGATCCTGCAATCCCACTACTGGGTATATATCCAAAGGAAATAAAATAATTTTTTAAAGAAAATTTCTACATTCCCATGTTTACGGAAGAATTATTCACAGTAGCTTAAATATAAAACCAACTTAAGTGTTCATAAACAGATGAGTGGATACAGATAATATTTCTACAAAATGGAATACTATTCAGTCACAAAAAAGACAAATTCCTTAACTTATGCTAACATGATGAGCCTAGAGGACATCATACTTAGTGAAGTAAAGCAGACATAGTAGACACAGAAATGTTTCACTTTTATGCGGAATATGAAAAGTCAAACTCCTAGAAGCAAAGAGTAGAATGGTGGTTATCAGGAGCTGGGGACAGTGATGGCGTTATTTTGGTCAAAGGGTACTGAGTTTTAGTTAGAATGAATGAATTCTGAGGATCTACTGTACAGCTTGGTGACTATTGTTATTAATCATGTATACTTAAAAATCACTAAAAGATTAAATATTCTCACCACAACAAATATATAATTATGTGAGATGATGGGAATGTTAGTTTGACTGTGGTTATTTCAAAATATTTACATATATCAAAACATCACATTATAAATTTATATAATTTGTATTTGTCATTTATATCTCAGTAAAGCTGGAGTAAAGGAAAAAAATAAAAATTCTCTAAAGAGAAAGTAGTTTGGCCTCCACAAATGTCTTCTTAAAGCACTAGTCTGAAACTTGTAACCCACTGCCTCATTAAAAAAATGTGTATAGGATATGTAGGCTCTCAGGTGAAACATCAATGGCTTAATCGGGATTTTAATTTAGCTGATATATTTATATTTATAATAAATTGGTAATAATACTTTAAAAATAATTTTCCTAAACAGAATCTATCCATATTGTTTTTCTGTCAATGAATTTTTTTACGCACACCTCACAAATTTCTGTCCTGAAATTAGATCAGACGCTTCCTTGTTCCTCACAGTCTCTTCCAGAGTTTTATTCCTCCCATCTTTCCTGACATGCTTTAGTTCTTTTGAAACATTGGCTTTAGTTTACACCAGCCACTAAACCTCTTTTTTACCCTGATGCTCTCAGTTATTCCTTCAGTTCCATTCCTTTAGCACCTGCCTACCTGCATGCTACACATATATATTTCTAATTATTATTTAGAGTAGGATCAGCATCCCTGAAGATAACCCATCTACTACCATAGCCACTCAGTGATCTAAGATTTTCACTAAGGTCTTGTCCTCCACTCAACTTCACTCACCAAATTCTATGATTATGCTCAAGAATTTGTCATTACCTATAATATAATTGAACTACTAAAACACCTATATTGATAGCCTCATCCTCTGGCCACCACTTCCTAAATTTTACAATATATTTCCTCTTAGTGCTACACAGTCTAATAAAACTTCAAATTACTGAAAAGGCTAGTTAATTTTATCCTCTTTTACTGTATATTAACTCCCTGTAATTCTTAACTACACTTTTTTTCTGATTGATATCTCATAATTCATCATTATATCCACATGCATAGCCCCACAATTTCTTTACCCTCCAAGTCTCCTTCAAAGGACTTAACTTACATTAAAAAATATAAACTAAAAAATATCTGCCAGCCTTTCAATAAATTTAAAAACTGATTATTGATAGAAAAGAAGAGGAGGAGAAGATTTCCAAGTGGTAAAGGGGATGGGGAGTGAGGATAATTCATGTGAATCTTTTTCCTGGAATTTATAAGTTCAAAAGACTCCTTGAAATTTCCTGGCAATCCTTCCATATTTTCATCATCAACCTAACTTAGCAATCTGTGGTGGCTGTTTTAAAACTTTTCACTCTCTCCATTACAAATAGTCCCTATTCATCATCTTCACTAATAACCATGCTTTTAGCAACAGAACGACCTTATCTTTGCACCTCCAAATAGGACAACTTACCTGCATCTATAGTCTTATATTCTCTTTATTTATTAGCATGCATGAACTATCTCTGATCTTACCTAATGCTAACCCTCCAACTGTGCCATAAATTCTATTTCTTCTTACCATTTCAAGGTATTGCTCCTGAAATTATCCCCTTTCCCTAGATCTGTAAATTCAGACAGTTATTAAGTTTATTCTCACTGTGTATATCTATGCTGTAATGTCTCCCATCCTTAACAATTTCTATATACTCCACCGAAATATTTGTTAAATGAGGGAATGACTAAATTAATGTTCCTAGAAATTGTCGTCTCGTGTTTCTAGTGGCAGGGATAATCACTTCTCATCACCTAACACCAATCCCTCTACTTTCCTTTCCTCATCCACTAATCTTTGGAAAAGAAAACATAATTTTTCCAAACTTTCAGGTTCCTACTTCTAGGAATGTCCTAATATGACATTAAGCCTGAAGTAAAAGAGGAATAGTGTGCATTCATTTTCTTAAATGATCCTCTCTTACTTGACTGTGAGGACTTTGCTTTATGACATTTGTAATCATGGATACATATCCACTAACAAATTAATCCCCTAAAGATAATACAGACAGTCCTTGCTTGCAAGTGAAGAATAATAAAAAATATAAGCTAAAATCATGAGAAGTGACCACAACAAACAATGGGAAAACCTATTGCTCCATGAATTTTGAAACTGTTACAACAACATTGAAAACTCTCTTTCTATTGGCACATAATCTCAGGCAAGCAATATATAGTAAAATCAATATTCATTTTGTTTAGTTCATTCTGTAACTAAAAAAATTAGACGCATAGAAAATTAAGTTGAATTTTTGGTAAAGACTTAAGAATACTTTGTATTCTAATTATATAACTTACAATACAGAATGGATACATTTTCTACACCTTGGTGAATTTTCATACAATTTCTAAGTTTAGATAATATTTCAAAATTTTATTTTTAGACCTTTAAATGCCAAGTAATATCTCCAACAGTCCCCTCAATGCTAACTTTTTTCTGGTTTCTAATACCAGGGACATATTCATAAATTTTGTCATAACCTTCCTCATATAGCTTGATAAGTTCAATGTCACTAAATTCCTTTGATAAGGAGTGTACTCATGTCAAAATTCCCACCATTTACAATTTCTTCTATAACTCCACTTATGTTCTATTCAAACTTTATCACTTCTAATATTATCACTTTTGTTTCTTTAATGATCTTTTATCTTTGTTGACCAGATACCTCTTTCTATGATCTAGTTCTATAAAATGTCATGTGTGTTTATTACTGGAAGATAAGGAGGCAATATAGCTATGTCTTTTGCTCTCTGTACATGAACTTAAAAATATATGCACATTAACCAATAACCAATAGGGTTATTACTTATAGAGGTGATGTAATCAGTCACTAATCGATGCACAGAATGATTTGTAGAAAGAAAAGCTTGCAGCAAAGTTTTCCTTATGTAATTTCTCACAATTATTATAGTTCAGGAACTGAAATGTGAACAGTATTGTTTGAAGACCAGTGTTATTTCATTCAACTGCAGTAACATGCAAGGACAAGATTGCCTTACTCTGTCATAATTTTGAAAGCTTTTTGCTTTAGGGACAATATTGAAAATATTACTGCTATTTTTTTCATGGTACATTGAAGTCATGTTATATGCTTCTAAAATCTCAGCTAATCACAAGGGGCAATATAGTTTTCATGGCATAAGCATCTTAATTTTCATTTTGGACTGCAAGGATCTTGTCCTATTACGGTAGATGTGTCTCCATTTCCTACTTTTCTGCATGAAATCAGTAGAGTTTTAAAGTACAATATTATATAGTCTTCATATTTTTATACAAACTTTTCACCCATTGCTTTGCCTTAAAAGAAATACATAACCACTAAAGGTGCCTAAAATTTTAGACCATGAGATTATTTTTTAAAAGAGATTTTAAGCCTTAGGTTTACATTGACAGACACAGTAAAAATAGTACAGTTCACCTTTATAAGATGTTGAGTTATTCTAAATTGGCATTTGATAGATAACTATAAGTTTCTTATAGCATCCAAACCTCTGGCATTGGTGTTTTTAATTAAAATGTTTTAGTATTAGTAATTATAATTTTAAAAAGGCAATTAAACTATGTAGTTTCATTCTACAATATCAGCATTTGTATTAGATAATTCACATTGTCCCATAAATTTATTTTCTTTAGTTTTCTTTTGTGTACCTGATTATTAAATGACTTTGAGTAGTTTATAGTTTTTCTTCTTTAAGTTTAGCATTAAAATTGATGTAAGCTGGGGATTGTAGTTTACACCTGTAATCCCAGCCCTTTGGGAAGCCAAGGCAGGAGGATCATTAGATTTCAGGAACTCAAGACCATCTGAGCAATGTAGTGAGACTCCATGTCTACACACACACACACACACACACACACACACACAGAGACACACACACAGACAAAGCTTGATGTGGTGGTATGTGCATGTGGTCTCTGCTACTTGAGAGGCTCTGGTAGGAGGATCACTTGACCCTCTACAAGTGAGCTGTGATCACACCACTACGTTCCAGCCTGGGCAACAGAACAAGACCCTATCTCAAAATAAAATAAAATAAAATAAAATAAAATAAAATAGTTGATATAGATCTTGTTCAGGCATTAGGTACACCATGGTTGTGACAAAAATGCTAATTATCTAGAGTTTGTATACAATCATGGTGTATATCTATACAAACATTTTGTATTGGGGTCATCTAACAAACATGAGTTTCTTTTCGGTCCTGAAACACAACCCACAAAGTAAATAATAGAATAGAGAGCTCATTGTTTTGAAATAAATTAATTTACCTGAATAATCAGTACACTAATTTTAGTATTTTATATTACATTTCATATGTTTTTAACCCACTTCAGTTAGTAGAAAAATAACTGTTTTTTTTTTTCTGTGCCATTTTGTCCTATACCCTCTTACCCAAACAAGCAGAAACATTTTTTAAAAACTCTCAATTTGAAAATCATGAACTTGTCATTAGCAGTTGATTTGGAAAGGTTGCGTGTTTTAACGATTCCTTTAGAAAAAAATAAAAAATAGAAAGGTAAATAATTAGGAGAAGAAGAAAAGAAAAAAAGAGAGAGATATTTAGTATGGTCGATCTCAAGTTGTTGGGCCTTTTTTTTTGTTTTAGAAATTGGAAAAAAATTGAACTAGTCAATGAGAGATACTGAGACCTTTTTCATCCTCCTACAGCCCATTCTGGATTGGAAATTTGGGCTACAATAATTTAAACTGTAAGACATTATAAAGGGACAGAGATAACAAAATATAATGAAAACTCTGAAAAACAGGACCATTATCATGACTAATGTTATGTTGTGAAGTACAAAATGTCAGTGTTTCCAAGACGTGATGTTAGGTTAATTGGCTATGTGATAGAAAGAATGAAATGAAATGTGACCCCTTTGTTACACTGATAGATTAGGGAGGCAGGTAAGGAAAGGACCCTGGGGAATCTCCAACTCTTCCCACAAGTGTTTATATCAGATGCTTTTGTGCAGATGAGGGAACTTGCCCAGGGTCTTACCTGCACATGGTCACAACAGACTGGGTGCTGCCTGGGCACTGGGAGAATGGGGTGGAGCCACAGGAAGCTCATGCCTTATGCAGGGGGAGGAGACTGGCCTCTCTTCAGCTTGTGTGTGTGGTGGCCTCGTATTCCATCTGTGAGGTGGCAGCCTGTTGGCAAGACCTCTTCTTTTTTCACTGACGGTTTTCTTTTAATAAATTCTGCTCCCCTCACCTTGCAATGTGTCCTCAGGCCTAATCTTTCCTCGTCATGTGACAAGAACCCAGATTTTAGCTGAACTAAGGAGCAAAATTCCTGCATCAACACCACCCACAAATAATTTGTGATTATAAATGTGGAGTACTTAACATTATAGATCATAGATAAAACGTAGAAAAAATGTGAGACCTGGAAATTGAGGCAGGAGAATAGAGTCTGGAGACAAGGGAACCTAAGGCTGATTTGCACTGACTTGCGAGAACTGAATCAAAAGGAAAACCCTAACTTTCCATGTCCAAGTAACGAAAGGATCAGAGGCTACTCCCATGGCAACTCTCCGCTTTCTGTGTTTCAGATGAAAAATGGAAAGTACCTCTGATTGATCCCCTCCTGCAAGCAATCACACTGGTCACAGACCTAGTCTTCATTTGCATAGGGTGTAAATTTGTAACTTCAGCCTCTGCTTTCTCACGGGACATTCCTTCATTTACCTAAAGTGTAAACCAGGTAACCAAGGGGAAGCCTTTAGAGGGTATTTAAACCCCAGAAAATCCTGTAAGCAGTGCTCTTGAGCCACTTGGTGGAGCCCGCTCCTGGTCTGTGGAGTGTACTTTCATTTCATTAGATCTATGCTTTCATTGTTTCATTCTTTTGTTGCTTTGTTTGTGCATCTTGTCCAATTCTTTGTTCAAAACGCCAAAAACCTGGACACCCTCCACCAGTAACAGAAATAATTCTTAATTAGGACATAGAAAGGTGCAATATTTAAAGGTTTATCTAAAGACCCAATTTATTTACATAAGCTATCAAGCCAGACTGCAGTGAGCTATTTTTAACACCTAAGCTAGCTTTTGTCCAGGATATGAAAAAAAAAAAACCTTACATATGAATATAAAAGATGATTAAATTTTTAAAGTGAGAAAAAGAATTGAACAGTAGGCATGTTACAGAAGACTGATAAACATATTGTATTTGGTCATCAAGGAAATAGAAATTCAATCCAAAATGAAATGCACTATAAGTCCACCAGAATAGTTTGATAAAAGAAACTAACAATTTCAAGTGTTAGGACTGATGTGGCACAACAGATGTGCTGTCATTAACACCATTGTGGGTAATTTGGGAAATAATCACAGGAAAAGATTCTCAACACCATTAGTTATCGAAGAAATGCCAATGAAAACCACAATGATAGTAGTAATTGCTACAATTAAAAAGATTGATAATAGCAAGTGCTGGTAAGGAGATGAAACAAATGTGCCATGTATTGGAGATGGAAATGAAAAATGAAAAAGCCACATTTGAAAACTATGTAACAGTGTCTCATAAAATTAAAGGTACTCTCACCATACAACCCAACAAGTTCACTCATTTTTGTATTTAACTAAGAGAAATGAATGCATATGTCCTATGGAGGCTTCTGAGATAACATTTATAGTTGCTTTATTCTTAATATCCCGGAGCTAGAAATAGCTGAAATGTCCATTAATCAGTAAGTTGAAAAAAATATGGTGATGTATCCATACGATGAAATACTGTTTTTCAGCATAAATTAGTACTCGTAAAAATAAGCATCAGTTTCAAAAAAGCATGCTGTGTGAAAAAAATGGGTTTATTACTCCTATATGATTTCCATTTTGATAATATTCTGGAAAAAGCAAACTACATGACAAAAGACATCATGCCCCATGTAAGAAATATTTGATCTGGCCCTAAATCTTTGAGATATATATTAATAAACATATTAGTCTTCAAATTAAAGGAAAACTCATTTGGGTAATCAAGCAAAATATTTAACTTCTTATGGAAACAAATTAAAGTGGCCTCAAATTTTTTCACATCACTATTCAGCATATAAAAAATGGTGAAACTTTCAGATTAAGATTTTCAGTTTAAGAAAGAATTTCTTGAATATTTTATATCTATCTAATCTCTCCATCATTTTAAATGACTACAAAAAGTGGAACAAAAACAGGAAATATTTTTTTTTCCACAGACCTTCTTAGGTAAGTTGAATGTGCCATTAAACCAATCAAGAAATGACTCAGGAAGTCAAAGACCTAAGAATGAGCATGGAAGCAAAATGGAAATCAGGGTGGCAGAAGACAATGTAAGCAGTTTATGCTGTAAAATGGTACAAATTATCCCCTGAAATAATAGGAAAGGAAGAAAAGAAGAAATTGTGATATGTTTGTATATAAGCCTTATGTGAGAAATTTTCGGTGGATGGTTGGTAAGCAGAGGGAAAGCAGGAAAAAGAAGCAAGCGAAGAAGGAAACGATTTTCAAAGTGTGTGCTGAAGGATCACAATGTATGCTATGCTATAATCGCAAACACTGAAGAAGATTATGTATTTATGTTTTACAAAGTAATTTTATGTATAAAGTATGAATTGTAAAACAAAGTATGACTTTAATGTCATTTTATGGAATTATGAATTTCTGAAAATCAAAGGCACATCACTTAACACTCATTTATATTTTATTTTTTATAATTTCTAACGTATAATAATAATTCATTTTATAGTTTTCTCTTCTTCTGTTTGTTGCTAAGCTTAATGGCCTCCAGCTCCATCCAGCTCCCTGCAAAGAATGTTATCTCATTTTTTATGGCTGCATAGTATTCCATGGTATACATGTAGTATATTTTCTATATCCAGTCTATAATTGATGAACATTTAGGTTGATTTCATGTCTTTGCTATTGTGAATAGTGCTGCAATGAACATATGTCTTTATAATTGAACAATTCATATTCTTTGGGTATATACCCAGTAATGGGATTGCTGGGTCAAATGATATTTCTGTCTTCTGGTCTTTGAGGAACCACCACACTGTCTTCCACAATGGCTGAACTAATTTATACTCTCAACAACAGTGTATAAGTGTTCCTTTTTCTCCACAATCTCGCCAGCATGTGTCAGTTCTTGGGGTTTGTTAATAGCCATTCTGACTGGTGTTAGTTGGTATCTCTTTGTGGTTTTGATTTGCATTTCTCTAACGAGCAGTGATGTTGTGCTTTTTTTCACATGATTAGATGATGCCATTGAGTTTTACTTGGAGTAAATATGTATTTTTTAATGATATCAACATGAATTTCAGTTCTAATGATGGACAATTGTTTTCAATTGCACATTAGGGCAAAATTAGTGCAGTGAGAGGTTCTTAACAAAAAGTATAAATTAAATGCTGTCCCTTTTTAGTCACATAAAAATGGTATAATTCTAAGCCCAAACTTTAACTCTGAAGTTGAATAGCACTGAAAGACTATGAGGTTGGGTATCCTTTTTCCGAAATTCTTGGGACAAGAAATGTTTTGAATTTTGAAATATTTGCATATACATAATGAGATATCTTGGGGATGAGACCCTAATATCAACACAAAATTTGTTTCATGTACACCTTGTACACATAGTCTGAACGTTATTTTACACAATATTTTAAAGAAGTTTGTGCATGAAACAAAGTTTTGACTGCGTTTTGACTGTGACCTGTCACATGAGGTCAGATGTAAAATTTTCCACTGGTGGCATTATCTCAAATTTTTGAAGCACTTTGGATTTTGGATTTTCATATTAGGGGTGCTCAACCTGTACTTGTATAATATGCCTTATGTTGCCATCAAAATGAAATGTTATTTATCAAATTATTATGAAGTCTTTAAGAAGATGTGGATCCTTGAAAATGTATCCTATAGTGAATGACATTGAATAAGATCTTATGTATGGTTAATAATAAATGCAATACTTTATAATTAATTTTTATAATTAATTTTTAATGTACATAGTGTATTTAACAACTTTTCAAAAATAAATCACTCAACATGCCCAAAACAATTTGGTTACATTAATTGCCTCTAAACATTTTTAAATTATTTCATAATGTATCTTTATTTTCTAAGGCCTATCTTGAAACCTCAGCCTTCCAAAATGCTCAAACTATTTCCAGAAAAAAATAACAAGGTGTGCTTATTCCTGGATCTTTGGTGTCATTTTTGTCTGAATCCTAAAAATCCAACCTTAGAAGCAGCCTTACATTTTTTTACCCGGCGACTTATTACCCTGTAACTACTCATCCGCAGTTGTTTACATGAAGAATTACTCTACTTAAAATACTGAAATGTCTGCAAAGCTTTGTCATGCTGTCCTAGACAAGGTCCATATAATGGTGAATATACAAAACTATATTAAAATATGTGAGCGGCTTTTCTGTATGGAGGAGTAGTATTGGAAACACATCACTGGAACCTGGAAATTTTACCACTTACATGAAATTAAGATAATTCCAGGGAGATTAAACTAAACCTATTGTATAGTTCATTTTCTTGGTACCTAATTGCAAGGGTGCTGTTAAATATTTAAAAATAATAAAGAAACCTCAATAATTTTACACAGAGGTTAGGAAAACAGCATTTTCATCTTTTATCCCTTATATGCATAAAGAAATGTCAAGGAATATATCATGGTTTAGCAATATTAAATAGTTGCTTAATATGTATGACCCTGGCTTCATAAAAATACGTTTCCAAAAACTAAAAATTAATTTAGTTTGAATTCAGTGTTTACTAGTGGAATTTTCATTCTTATAAACAAAAGAGATGTTCCTATAAGAGGAACAAAATGACATAATTAAAAAAATAGATAATACACTAGAGAAAGAAACATGTCTTGCAAAAAAATACCATTTATTTGAAATCTTGGTAGCTGTTCGAATTCATTTTTCTTCTCAGCAGAATCTAAGAATATCTAAACACTTGGTAATAATTTAAGGGAGGTCTTCTCTGTTTCTCTCTCCAGATTTTCCAAGGACATTATGAATTTAGAACTTCAATTCTTAAGTTCAAAAGATTTTTTTGAGTCCTCAGGAAGCTTGTGAATGGCAGCTTAGAAGGATTAGGACACAAGTCTGAACAGACAAGTGTCTTAGATCCATCTCTGTTCCTCTCCTATTAAAGCAAGGGGAGAGCTACTCAGTGAGGAAGAATGAAGGTCAACAGACAGGAGGTGTTTGGTGGCTTTTATTTAACTAATATGCAAATGCTTAAAAGCATTCTTTTTATAGCACTTGGGTCAATTACTAAATCTGACATAAAAGGTCTAACTTTTATGAAAACTAAGCTTAGGATTCAGTGCGCAGCATTATGGAACCAAAAGCATAGCCAGGACTCAGCATGGAGCGTGATGTTGCATAAGTAAGAAAATTGAATTACTCTCCTGTATTATGGATTTATTGTCTGTGAGGAAATGACTTTCAATGTGGAAATTATCAAAGCAAAGTGTTGCCCACTGCAAGGAATAGCAAAATTGAAAGTAAAAAAAAACAAAAAACAAAAAACAAAACAAAACAAAACAAAAAACTCTTCTAAGTGTTATAAAGCTAGGAAAAAATGAAGATATTTTGTAATGTTAGATTCTTTTTTTCATGCAGAGAAAAGATTGTTTTGAACACAGTGTCAAGTGAATATAGAGATTCTCTATTTGCAAGAAAACAAATGATTGGCTCTTTTTTTTTTTTTTAAACTTTATGACATTGAATCTCTTATTAATGCCTAAATCCATAGTAACCAATAAGTCAAGTGTTGTGTGGAGTCAGTAAGATGTACCAAAATAAGCACAGATTTTGCAGTCATACAGCCTGGTTTTGCCTGTTGGGGAGAGGTTCTGGGAAACTGACTGCCTCTCCAAATCTCAGGTTTCTGATTTTTGTAATGGTATAATGACATCTTCTGTACTGTATTGCTGTCGTGATTTATTGAGATAATATGTAAGTATTCTGGAAATTTGTAGATATTCAGTAAATGTTTGTCTCATTTCACTTTCATAAGAAATAGCTTAGTATGTTGAATTGTGGGCCAAATTTGATACCAAAAGATATTATTGGATATTACCATTTTCTTGTTTTGTATTATTATACTTTAAGTTCTAGGGTACATGTGCACAACGTGCAGATTTGTTACATATGTGTACATGTGCCGTGTTGGTGTGCTGCACCTATTAACTTGTCATTTACATTAGGTATGTCTCCTAATTACCATTTTCTACACTGTGTTTTTTCTCTTTCTAAAAAGAGAGTAGTTAAAATGCCTGACTGGCCAATCATGTAAAGATTTCTGATAGTCAAATAAAACAATACATTTTATGTTTTTTCAAAACCTATAAAGGATGCAAGCAATGCAAATTATTCTCTTAAAATAATAAAAAATTGTAGGCATACAAAGCTATATAAAACATACTCTTTTTGAAAAATTAACAAAGATTTTATGTACCAACAATTTACCTGAAGAAATAAAAACCTAATGGAAATCATATGTGTGTCTTTTCCTGTACACATCCCCATTACTCAAAAACCCTCTTGCCCATATACACAAAACTATGAGCCTAATTTATTATTTGTAATTATCATTAGTTTATATGTGTAGGTCATATTAATTTTTCCAAAAATATTATCTTACAATTTTAAAATTTTGTTAAAAGGTATATATTACACTACCTGTATTTTTGTATAATTTGCTATTTCATTCAAACTTGTGAGATCTGTCTTGTTGATATATAGAGTTCAAATTCATTCACTTTCCACTATATTTTTATTAATTTTATTGAAGAACAAAATACATATACAAAAATTAATAAATAAAAAAACATACAGCCCAACAATTTTTACCTAGTGAACTGCCTTAAAAATCAATGCCTGTTTCAAGAAACGAAACACTAATAATGGAATTCCAGAAATACCACTAGTGCTTCCTTCCCATATCTGCCATCTGGCTCCCTCACAAAGTAGACAGAACCCTGACTACTTCTACTGCCACTACATCCCTTCCTCTTCTTCACCTTCCTCCTTCTCCTCCTCCTTTTATGCTAAAAGTTGCATAGCATACAATTAACCAATTAATTATTTTAAAGTGTAGAAGTCAGTGACATTTAGCATATTCACAATGTGGTGCGACCACTACTTCTCTATAGACTCAAAACATTTTCAATACCCCAGAAGAATAACACATACCCTTTAAGGAATTTCTTTCCTCAATGTTTTGTAGTTTTCAGTGTACACGTCTTTCTCCTCCATAGTTAAATGTATTCTTGGGTGTTTTATATTTTGAGTGCTCTTGTAATTGAAATTGTTTTAATTAGTTTCATTTTTTGATTTTTCACTGCTGCTGCACAGAAATACAACTGACTTTTCTATCTTGATGTTGCCCCAAATCATGTCATCTGCAAGTAGATATAGTTTTTCTTCTTCCTTTCCATTTTGAATGCCATGTATACCTTTTACTTGCCTAATTACTCTGGATGTACATTCTAATATAATGCTGAATGACAATGGTGAAAACAAGCATCCTTGTCTCATTTCTGATCTTAGAAGGAAAGCTTTCAGGCTTCCACCATTGAATGATATTAGCTGTGGATTTTTAATAAATGTCGTTTGTCAATGTAATGAAGTACCTTTCTATGCCAAGTTTATTCATCGTCACTACTCTGTAGTATGGTATGTATTTTAATGAAAATAAGTTATAAATGTTAGTGTAGTCTAATTTTTTATTTTTCTTTCCTCTCATTGTCATCTGTTTATGTGTCTACAAACATTTGCATATCATATGGTCATGAAGATAATATCCTATTTTTCTTTAAAAAATAAACAAAACTGCATTGCTTTACTTTCACATTTCAATCAAAAATCACATAGAAATATATATATGTGTACATGTGTATGTACATATGCATGTGTATATATGAACACCCCATATACGCACCCTATATATGTAAACACATTTGGATCACTGCACTGCACTTTAGCCTTTATTTTAAGTCAGATGACTTTATATGTGTATGTCTGTTTATGAAATGCTTCAATCTCTTTGGACTTTTTGTTGTTGTTGTTGTTGTTGTTTTTGAGGCGGAGTCTCGCTCCTGTCGCCCGGGCTGGAGTGCAGTGGCGAGATCTCAGCTCACTGAAACCGCAGCCTCCTGGGTTCAAGCGATTCTTCCTCTTCAGCCTCCTGAGTAGCTGGGACTAGAGGCGCGCGCCACTACACCCAGCTAATTTTCGTGTTTTTGATAGAGATGGGGTTTCACCATGTTGGCCAGGATGGTTTCGATTTCTTGACCTGTGATCCACCGGCCTCGGCCTCCTAAAGTGCTGGGATTACAGGCATGAGTCATCGCGCCTGGCCCTCTTTGGACTTTTAAAGTGCTAATATGGTACGTGTTACTTACTAAAACTTTAAAATAAGACACACACTACTTGCAATGTAAGTACTCCCATTTTAGTTCTTTTTCAAAATTTCCTTGGCTTTTATTTTTTCTCTGCATTTTCACATAAATTTTAAAATCAAGATGTCAATTTCACAAGCAAAATAATTTTGATGGGATTTTAACGTGAATTATGTTGAATCAATGAATCAATTTGTGGAAAATAGAAATTTTACTATTTTAATTCTTCACATTGACAAGGAAGATACACTATTTTCATTATTTATTAGAATGAATCATATAAAACAACGTTTTATTGGTCAAACATGGTTAAGTATCAGTAATCTTAGATAGTTAAAATTAATTGTTTTAAAATTTTAACTCTACAGTATTATGTAAATTTAGGGCAGAATAAACTGCACACCTTTTGTTGGGGTTATTTTAAGGCACTTGAGGTTCAGTACTATGGTAGATGCAACCTTTTATGAATTTTATTATTTATCATTTCTTTATGGATCACTTTGTTGGATGATTTTTTCCAACAATCTTCAATATCACTTACCCATTTTAGCAGTTCATCTACATAAACTTGCATTTTCTATATAAACAATGTCATTTGTGAACAATAAATGATTCATTTCTTCTTTCTTCATCCGGATACACTGTTGGGTTTCCTGCTTTATTGCAATGAACATTCCATGCAGTAAAATATTTGCTAGAAATTGTGGTAACAAACTTTGTTTTCTCATTTTGGATCTCAAGCAGAAAGCTCTTAAAATTTCATCCCTAATTATGATGTTTGTTATTAAAGTATATTTGTTATGAAATATTTTTATTGAATAAAGAAAGCTTCTATTTATTTCTAATATGCCATGAAGATGATGATGATAATTATTATTACAGTGGATGTTGAATTTTTTCACATACTTTTTCTGTACCTATCACGTTGAACTTTTTTTTAAAATAGTTTTGTTAATACTGTGAATTGTATGAATTGATTTTTTTGTTCAATACCCTTGGATTCTTACATGTCCCAGTGTGGTAAGGATATTGTATGTTTTTACATGACACTGGATTCAGTTTTTAATATTTTGTTTAGAATGTTTGCATCCAAGTTCATTAAAAAGACTGATCTTTTTAAATGTTTTCTTAAATTGTCCTTGTGAAAGTCAGCATCAAGATTATATTGGTAACAATCAAATATATTTCTTTTTCTATTCTCTGGAAGTCTTTTTTAAATTTGGTGTTATAAATTTTTTAATGGCTGGCAGAAAGCACCACTGAGCCAAGTTGGTCATTTGTCTTCTTTATAGAAAGACTTAAAAGTATACAACACCCAATAGATTTAGAAACATTTATAGTTTCTGTTTTTGTTCTCATTATTTTGCTAGGGGTGATATATGGCATTTAAGCATTAATTTCATAATCACTGTGTTATTTACACTGTATTGTATAGATCTTATCAGAATCATATGACAATCATGTATATTTAACCATTGGAAAATTTCATCTATTTAACATTTAATATTGTTATTGATAAATTATTTGGATTATATCTACCCTGTTATTATTTATTTTCTGTTTGTCTCATCTATTTTGTGGTCCTTTTTTCTGTACTTTCTAGCTTTGTCTTAAAATATGTAATTTCTACTCTTCCATCTTTTTCTTCTATTTTTTGATAGTTACGTACTTTATGTATTTAGCATTCACCCTAGAAATTAAATATTCATGTTTAACTTATTACAGTTCAATACAAATTACACCACATCAAGGTAATTATAGGAAACTAAACTTGCTCATCCTCAGTTTGCCTTATTGTTCCCATGAGTTTTAATTATATACATTTTAAAACCCAAAGACATTACTGTTAATGTGTTCCTCAGTCACTATCCAGTCAATATTCATTTATAATTTACCCTTTTCTAAAATTTGTTGCCAAAAATTGTTTCCTCTACCATAATTTGTTCTGCTTGTAGTACCTTATTTACTGTTGAATTGTCAGTTTAAAAAAAAAAAAAATCAGTATTTGTCTGAAATCATAGTTACATTGATTTTTGAAAAATATTTTTTACTAGATATAAAATTTAGAGTTGATCGTCAATTTTCTTCAAAACTTTAAAGTTGTTACTCATTTGTTTTCTGACTTTTAAAAATTTCTGTTGAGAAGTTGACTCTATGTCTTATGTTGCTTCTTTGAAGAGAATTTGTATTTTATTTTTTCCCTAAGCTAGGTTTAATAGTTTTCTTGATTTTCAGTTTTGATAATAATATCCCTTATTGTAGTTTTATTTTATTTTATTTTATTTTATTTTAGTTCCAGGATACATGAGTGGGATGTGCAGGTTTGTTACACAGGTAAACGTGTGGCATGGTGGTTTGCTGCACCTATCAACCTGTACCTAGGTATTCAGCCCCAACATGCACTAGCTATTTATCCTGATGCTTTCCTTTCCCCTGCAAACCCCTCAACAGGCCCTAGTGTGTGTTGTTCCTCTCCCTGTGTCCATGTGTTCTTATTGTTCAGTTCCCACTTATAAGTGAGAATGTGCAGTGTTAGGTTTTCTATTCCTGCATTAGTTTGCTGAGGATAATGGCTTCCAACTCCATCCATGTCCCTGCAAAGCACATGATCTCATTCCTTTTTATGGCTGCATAGTGTTCCATGGTGTATATGTACCACATTTCTTTATCCCATCTATCATAGATGGGCATTTGGGTTGATTCCATGTCTTTACTATTATGACAGTGCTTCAGTGAACATATGAATGCGTGTATCTTTACAATAGAATGATTTATAATCCTTTGAGTATTTACCTAGTAATGGGATTGCTAAGTCAAATGATATTTCTGGTTCTAGGTCTTTGAGGAATTACCACACTGTCTTTCACAATGTTTGAACATATATATATTCCCACCAACAGTATAAAAGCATTTCTATTTCTCCACAGCATTGCCAACATCTGTTGTTTTTTGACTTTTTAATAATTGCCATTCTGACTGGCCTGAGATGGCATCTCATTGTAGTTTTGATTTGAATTTATCTAATTATCAATAATGTTGAGCTTTATTTCATGTTTCTTGGCCACATATATATCTTCTTTTGAGAAATGTCTCTTCAAGTAATTTCCCCACTTTTTAATGAGGTTGTTTTGTTCTTGTAAATTTGTTTAAGTTCCTTATAAACTCTAGATATAAGACCTTTGTCAAATGGATAGATGGCAACAATTTTCTCCTATTCTGTAGATCATCTGTTCACTCTGATGATTGTTTTGCTGTGTAGAAGCTCTTTAGTTTAATTAGATTCCATTTGTCAATTTTTGCTTTTGTTGCAATTGCTTTTGAGGTTTTCATCATAAATTCTTTGCCTGTGCCTATGTCCTGAGTGGTACTGCATAGATATTCTTCTAGGGTTTTTACAGTTTTGGGTTTTGCTTTTAAGTGTTTAGTCCATCTTGAGTTAACTTTTGTATCAGGTGTTCAAAAGATCTTCTTGAATGTATGGGTGTATATCTTTCTTCAGTGTTGGTTAAAACCCAGCCATTATCTCTTTTATGTATTGTTTCTGCCCCATTCCTTCTCTTTTTTTTTTCTTTTGATGCCCACCGTATGTATTCCAGACAATTTTAATAGAGACATGTTTAATAACATGCAAGGTAGACCTGTTCACTGACTTCCACATTTCTTTAACTTTATTAAACTACAGCTATGTTCTGTCTCTGTATTCAGTTTGTATGTTTTCTCATGGAAACGTCTTCCAGTGCGTTAATGCTCTCTTCTACTGTGTGTACTCTGCTGTTAAAAGTAAACGTGAGTCTTTAAAATTAGTATATTTGCAACAATTTTGAACTTTTTTCTTTTTATTATCTAGAACAAATGTATCATAGCCACATACAGTCCTTGTCACCTAATTCCAATATCTGAACCACCTGTGTATTAGTATCCCCCTATCTTTTTTATCCCTTGGTGTTCAGTAACGTAATTCTGTTACTTGTCTTACCTAGTCGTTTTTATTTAAAGGCAGACATTGGTATAAATTATGTAGAAGCCTCAGAGTAAGTGATCTTTATCTAAAGAAAGTTCATACTTTCCACTTTTAGGCAGAAATAGAGGCTACTAATAAATGTTTTCTAATCAAGAGCTGTTACATTTGAGGCTAGATTGCAGCTCTGGAGAGGTTCTGTTAGCTTCCAGTTCATCTGTATCTTCCTAGGTTTTCACATGTTGCATCTATTGTATTCTTTAAGTTTCTCTCTCTTCAGGATCATATCAACATCTGGCTATCTACTAGGCTTTGCACCAGATTCTCAGATTGCTACTGGCAATACTAACTTTTGTGGATTTTCAAGAAGTGCCTACTTTTATACTTCCTGGATACAGGGGCTTGCAACATACTGCCTACGAGCCAAATCTACCATCCTTGTTTACCTTCCCTCCAGATTTTGGTGACCTGAGGGTTAAAAATTGTTTTTGTATATTCTAATGTTGAAAAAAGACACATGAGACTATTTCAGGACACATAAAAATGAAGTTAAAATGTCAGTGTCTGTAACTATAATTTTGTTGGAACTTAGCCACACTTGTTTTTTTAAGTCTTATCTAAGACTTATTTCTTGCTACATCAGCAGAAATGAGTAGTGGACACAGAGAGCGTATTGGGTCTCTTCGCTTTGCACTTCTGCTCACGGCACTACAAAGCTAGTGAGGGTACTATGACATGACAGTATTGCGTGTGTCACAAGCATCACCCATCTGTGTAAAAATACATTTTCATAGATGTAATATGTAAAATCTATTTAGGGATTGTTATTAGCAGATGAGCATTTGCAACCAATGTTTTAAGCTAAGGGACACAGACTTTGAACCCCAATTAAGATAAATATTATCCTTTTAAACAGAATTCCATTCTGATAGTCAATAGACTTGAATTTCCACAAATACTCTATTATTATTACTATGGTATTTTGAATTTCACCATTTTTTGATATTTGTTATTTTTCATGCTATTTAAGTTTCTCTGTAATATTCTTTACTTTGCTTCTTGGCCTACAAAGAATAAAATATTCACTCTCTTGCCCATTGTCCTATTTTTTCCAAAATTATTGTGTTGTGTGTATACTAACTGTATGTTTTTAGGTATAGTATGTTAGCCTAATCTACTGGGAAACTGAAACTGGGAGGGAATAATAAACTCCTACTCAAACTCCCAAACCCAACAGCTAAAGACAAGTTATCATACAACTTGTAACTACATCAATGTATTTGTTGAGGAGGCATTGACTAATTCTTCAAGTAGCATATTTCAGTATAATATTATTTTTCCTTATATTTTCAAAATGTATTACTATGCAACACTCACCTTTTGAAGCTCCATCTTTCATTTACAGCTAATAGACAAGATTATACATTATTTTCTGTGACAGACTTTCAACAATTAAAAGCAGGCTTATTCTATTCTCTCTATTCCACATCTATTTTCCTTTAGACATGGCTTCTTGTCACATTGATATTCTCATCTGGAATGCATTGACACACCACTCTAATTCATATCCCTCTAATAATAAGCCAACCAGATCCACCAGATACTCACAGGCATTATGGAAAGGGTTGTAATTATATTACTAGAGGACCAGAATTTTGTAGGATAAAATGAGGTACGAATCATGGAGTGCCTACTTAAGTACATCATTATTATTTATCGCAAAATAGCAATGGTGGTCTGGGAACAAGAAGTTCCTAATCTCTAACTGTACCCTTAAAATAGAATCATATGAAATGATCAGAATCTGATTTGCATCTTACATCTAACCTCTGTGAAACTAAAGCAGTGTGAACTCTTGACATTCTAGTGTACACGAGTGAATACAAAAAATCTCATTCAGTCTTTTCTTCTCTGTGTCTCACACACACAACCTAGATATGATGTTTTTTCAATGTTCGTGCATTCTTTCGATATAGAAAACATGAGATGGAAGTGATTCTCCCAAACTTGTTTGTTGTCCCTGATTGTCATTGGGCCAGACTTTTTATTTAGTATAGGCCTCACGGGGTGGTTATATTTCAGCTGGTAATTCCTAAGACAGTGAAACGCTGTCTACAGTCTCTCACAGATTCTACATTAATAATAGAAAAGAGGATCTCAGGATAAAATTACTGATTATGTTACAAATGCATAAACCGGTTATCTTTTGCTTTGCTTCATTACTCTTGCCACTTTTCCAATAATATCTACCTATTTCATTCAAATTTATTCATTGGCATGTTTGAATATTTTTAACATTTATTTTAGGTTCAGGGGCATATTTGTAGGTTTTTGTATATGAGTAACTTGCATGTCATCGGAATTTGGTGTACAGATTATTTCATCACTCAGGAATAAGCATAGTACCTGGTAGGTAGTTTTTTGATCCTTACCCTCCATCCTCAAGTAGGCCCCAGTGTCTATCATTCCCTTTTTTGTGTCCATGTGTACTCAATGTTTAGTTCCCACCTATACAGGAGACTGTGCAGTATTTGGTTTTCTGTTCCTGTGTTACTTCACTAAGGATAATGGCCTTCAGTTCCATCCATGTTGCTGCAGCGGATATAATCTTGTTCTTCTTTATGACAGTGTGTGGTATATATTTCATGGTGTATATGTACCACATTTTATTTATCCACTCTACCATTAATGGCCAATTAGGTTGATTCTATATTTTTGCTATTGTGAACAGTGCTATGATGAACATACACATGCATGTGACTTTATGGTAGAATGATTTATACTCCTTTGGGTATATACACAATAATGGAATTGCTGGGTCCAGTGGTAATTCTGTTTTGAGGTTCTCTCAGAAATTGCCAAACTGCTTTCCACAATGGCTGAAATAATTTACATTCCAACAAGCAGTATTTCCTTTTCTCTGCAAACTCACCAGCTTCTATTTTTTTTTTTTTTTTAAATCTAGAACTAGAAGTACTATATGACCCAGCCATCCCATTACTGGGTGTATACCCAAAGGATTACAAATCATGCTGCTATAAAGACACATGCACACGTATGTTTATTGCGGCACTATTCACAGTAGCAAAGACTTGAAACCAACCCAAATGTCCATCAGTGATAGACTGGATTAAGAAAATGTGGCACATGTACACCATGGAATACTATGCAACCATAAAAAAGGATGAGTTTGTGTCCTTTGTAGGGACATGGATGCAGCTGGAAACCATCATTCTCAGCAAATTATCACAAGAACAGAAAACCAAACACCGCAGGTTCTCACCCATAGACGAGAACTGAACAATGAGATCACTTGGACTCGGGAAGGGGAACATCACACATGGGGGCCTATTATGGGGAGGGGGGAGGGGGGAGGGGTTGCACTGGGAGTTATACCTGATGTATAACTCAACGAGTTGATGGGTGCTGACGAGTTGATTAGTGCAGCACACCAACATGGCACAAATATACATATGTAACAAACCTGCACGTTATGCACATGTACCCTATAACTTAAAGTATAATAATAATAATAAATAAAAAATAAAAATTTTAATAGTAGCCATTCTGACTGGTGTGAGATGGTTTCTCACGTGGTTTTCAATTTGCCTTTCTCTAATAATTACCGACAAGCATTTTTCATAAATACCTGGCTGAATGCATGTCTTCTTTTTAAAAAGTGTCTGTTCCGGGCCAGGCAGGGTGGCTCATGCCTGTAATCCCAGCACTTTGGGAGGCCGAGGCAGGCGGATCACGAGGTCAGGAGATCCAGACTATCCTGGCTAACACGGTGAAAGCTCGTCTCTGCTAAAAATACAATAAAAATACAATAAAAATTAGCCAGGCGTGGTGGCGGGAACCTGTAGTCCCAGCTACTCGGGAGGCTGAGGCAGGAGAATGGCGTGAACCCGGGAGGCGGAGGGTGCGGTGAGTGGAGACCACGCCACTGCACTCCAGCGTGAGCAACAGAGCGAAACTCCCTCTCAAAAAAAAAAAAAAGTGTCTGTTCTCCTTTGCCCACAGGTTTTTTGTTGTTGTTGTTGTTGTGTTGTTTTTTTTTAATGCGGATTCTCCACCTGTTGCCCAGGCTAGAGTGCAGTGGTTCGATCTTGGCTCACTGCAACCTCTGCTTCCTGGGTTCATGTGATTTTCCTCCCTCAACCTCCTGACTAGCTAGGATTGCAGGCGTCTGCCACTGCGCCTGACTAATTTTTTGTATTTTTAGTAGAGACGGGTTTCAACACGCTGGCCAGTCTGGTCTTGAACTCCTGACCTCAGGTGATCCACCCGGCTTGGCCTCCCAAAGTGCTGGGATTACAAGTGTGAGCCACCTGAACCTAGCCTTTGCCCACTTTTTAATGGGGTTATTTGTTTTGGGCTTGTAAGTTTGTTTAAGATCCTTATAAATTCAGGACATTAGACCTTTGTTGGATGCACAGTTTGCAAATATGTTTTTCCATTCTGTAGGTCATCGCTTTACCTGTTGATAGTTTCTTTTGCTGTGC
The DNA here is from genome assembly GCF_047675955.1 of Chlorocebus sabaeus. Lineage (NCBI taxonomy): Eukaryota > Metazoa > Chordata > Mammalia > Primates > Cercopithecidae > Chlorocebus > Chlorocebus sabaeus. The sequence goes on from NC_132911.1 coordinate 117,609,093, forward strand.
AGAAGCTCTTTAGTTTAATCAGGTCCCATTTGTCAATTTTTTTTGTTGTTGCAATCGCATTTGGCATCTTCATCATAAAATCTTTGCCTGGTCCTATGTCCAGAATGGTATTTCCTAGGTTATCTTCTAGTGTTTTTACAGTTGTGGGTTTTACATTTAAGTCTTTCATCCATCTTGAGTTGATTTTCGTATGTGGTATAAGGAAGGGTTCTATTTTCAATCTTCTCATATGGCCAGCCAGATATTCCAGCACCATTTATTGCCTAGGGAATCATTTCCCCATTGCTTGTTCTGTCAACTTTCTCAGAGATCAGACGGTTATAGAGGCATGACATTGTTTCTGAACTCTCTATTCCGTTTCTTTTCATATGTCCTTGTGTAAATGTGATTCCATCATCCTCATTTTGCTTGGGAGACAGTAGAACTGAATGTGAATTGCCCAGACTTTGGAGTTAAACTTCCTGGGGTTCAATCTGAGTTCTACCAATGGTAAACTATTTAACTTTTTATGCATGATATAATCTCCTTACTCCCCAGCCTACATATTTTTAAAAGGAAAAAAAAAAACTATTATTAGATCAAATGCTTAATAATCATATTAAACATTATATGCTTAATTATATGTATTATATCTTAAGCATTATGTGCTAATTATATTATATTTTAAGCATTATATGCTTAATTATATATTATATATTAAGCATTATATGCTTAATTACATATATTATATTTTATGTATAGTATCATTAAAAACCCTCAATAATTTTTAGACAGATCGATTTTTTTTAAATTTGGTCATTTGTTATTTATTTTTGTAAAGAGAAAATCGAGTCTATTTAAGAACAGGACATTTTAAATTATGACTGTTTGATGGTCACTTTCTATCTGACTAACAAGGTCTAATAAAAATCTCCAATTAAAAATATATGTAATTTTAAACAATAGCATACATCATCAGAGAACAAAACTATATGAGCAGTAAGTCACTGGATGATGATTGTGTCCTATAATGTTAATCTCATTACATTCTGAAGTTTATTAAATGTTTTGCAAAAGTATTTTATGGTACCCCCAAAGCCATGAAAACAAGGCATCCAGAGATCCTTAGAATAATTGCCATCAAATATAATCATATTTTTTTGTCTATTTATTCATTCTGTAGGAAGAATGAATTCAGTTTGATTTTCTTACAAAAGCTGAACCCTTAAATTCATTTTTCTAAGAACGACTGTCTCTTTGAAATTTCTTATTTCTTTCTTGGAAGTTTACCTAAAAGCATCTCAGTAATTATAAAGCCTTCAATTAAATTGATTTTTTAAATTGTTTTATTTGAAAATGCTTGAGTACAATAGCATTTAGATCTTTTCTATGTTTCAATAAGTTACCAATAAATTTGAGTTTACGAAGTCTTCCTTGCATCACCCTTGGTCAGAGATTAGCAAATTTTTTCTTTAAAGGGCTGGATAGTGAAACATTTCAATATTGTTGGTTGTAAAAAATTGTAGGTCTGAGGCAGGGTGTCATGGCTCATGCCTGTAATGCCAGCACTTTGGGAGGCCAAGGCAGGGGAATCACAAGGTCAGGAGATCGAGACCATCCTGACTAACATTAAAAACACAAACAATTAGCTGGGCATGGTGGTGGGTGCCTGTAGTCCCAGCTACTCAGAAGGCTGAGACAGGAGAATGGTATGAACCTGGGAGGTGAGGCGGAGCTTACAGTGAGATAGCGCCACTGCACTCCAGCCTGGGTGACAGTGCAAGACAACGTCTCAAAAAAAAAAAAAAAAAAAAAAAAAAAAAAAAAAAAAAAATTGTGGGTTTGTCTTTTGCTTTTTATTTTAATCGTTTTAGATCAAAATAGGTAATGCTTCTTTGCCTTCTTCTTGGAAAAGCAACAATATACCTGGTATGTTACCATTTCAGAGGTTAATAAAGCAACCTCTTATTTTTCAGAAGTCTCTAAGTCCTCGAGAACCTTAAATTTCCCTGTGATTCTACTTTTGCCCAATATCTGAATGACCCTGTGTTACTTTCCAAAAAGAAGAAACATGTAAGGTTCATCTCACTTACACTTTTAGTCCAAAAGGGCATACATTGCCCCCAAGAAATGCAAAAATTTTATCAAAATAAAGTGTATTACGTAGGATGTGATTCATCTAGAAAAGTTAGATCCCTTATTCCTGATACACTATGAACCAGTTCAAAACTTTCCCAGAACCGTAATTAAGAGTAATTCAGAGATTTCAGGGTGACCCTAGCTATTGTAGACAATAGGTTCTCAATTTTTCTGAAATCACCACACAGCTATGTAACTTAACCTAAGTTGTCTATAACCTAATGTCTTCCCTATAATCCTGAACATTTGCACAATCCTTCATAATTTAAAATCAAGAACTGAACCCCCTTTACAACAGCTGCAAAAATATAAAATAAAATACCTAACAAGATACTTAACCAAAGAGGTGAAAAATCTGTGCCAGAAAAACTGCAAAACACTGCTGAAAGAAAATGCAAATTTCACAAACAAATGAAAACATATCCCATGCTCATAGATGAGAAGAATAATAATTGTGAAAATGATCGTACCACCCAAAGCAATTCTACAGACTCAATGCAATTATCATCAAAATACCATCATTTTTTCACAGAACTAGAAAAAAAAATCCTAAAATTTATATGAAAGCAAAAACAGAGCCCACAAAGCAGAAACAATACCAAGCAAATACATTCCCACCAACAGTGCAAATTTGCTTGTAAATTTGTTTAAGATCCTTATAGAGTCAAGATATTAGACTTTTGTTGGATACATCATTGCAAATATTTTCTTCCATTCTGTAGGCTCTTTACTCAGTGATAGTTCCTTCTGCTGTGCAGAAGCTCTTTAATTAGGTTCTACTTGCCAATTTTGTTTTTGTTGCTTTTTACCACTCTTTGCATAATAAGACAGCATTACTACCAGTCTTTCTACCATTCTATGCATAATAAGACTGTACAGGCCCTTAAATTTCCATTTAAATAGATGAGGATCTATTTATATATCTATTTATATATCTATATATATCTATGGGGTGTGTGTCTGTGTGTGTGTGTGTATATATATATATATATATATATATATATATACACACACCAAGATTATGTTATAACCTCTCTTTCCTGTAGTGACAAAAGCCAGTCACTTTTTCTAGGGGAACAGAAACAGCAGTTAATCAAGCAGAGGCCTCTGTCATTTTGTTTTAAGACCTCCTTTGAACATGACAGTCTTCATTCTGTAAAATATTTTTTGCTTACTGAAAATACACAACTTTCTTTGTAAGTAGTTTTATTTTCTATTAAATTCTATTACTTTTTCCTTTATGCATTTTCATTCATTGTTACAATACTTAGCTTCCTGCTACAGTTTTTCCATTACCTGAAGAAACAAAAAGTGATTCACTAACTTCTATTCGTAAGCTATCTATCTTAGAGAAATATATTAGAATCTTCTTTAGAAAAGCTAAATTACTTTTGTTTCTTAAGATCAAAACAGGACGGTATCAGAAAGGATAAACAGTATTCGACTAACCCCTAGATTATGACCCCTTGCTGGAAACAAATCTGCCCAACTGTTGAAAATCATTGCACTCATTTGAATTTGTCATTTAGGAAGATATGGGAGGTTTAATATATATGCTGATAGTATGTGGGTTTTGGGGCAGTCCCTATTTTTGGAATGCTTTGGAGACAACAAGGAATTCTTCACTTCAGCAAGAACCTCCAACTAAGGATGTTTAGTAATGTAAGAAATGCTCAAAGTATCTAATTTGTGAAGACATAAACATTTTAAAGGTAGGAGCACAAACCAAAACAAGTAAGACGTATTTTTTTTTAAACTCTAGAGGAAAAGTATATGGTACAGTCAGACCTCCCTTTAATAAAATCCTACAGCTTGTGAAACTCCAGTTTCATTGAGACTTTACTGGCTAGTTTCAGTGAGACCATTATGGAAAGGTAGAAAGGTTTAACTCTACCTGAATGAGTCTATTATATAATTTCAGCAATTTATTCAGAAAATGAATTATAGGAGAACTCTAGATAAAATTTCATAAAAAATATATAGAATAACTTAAAGATTCCACCAAAAAAAAAAAAAAAACCTCTTAGAACAGATAAAGAAATTTAGTAAAATTGCAGGGTACAAAATCAACATAAAGTCGGTTGCCTTTCTGTATACAAACAGCAGTCTGATAAAGAAACCAAAAAGCAAATCCCAGGAATACTTTAGCAACAACATGTATATCAGTAAGAGTGCAACTACAAAAAGAGGATCTAAAATTATCATTAAGCTAAACATTGTACTTCTAAATTGGAAAATAGTAATTTGTGCAGATATTTATGCTAACAAAGTTAACTCTGTTTAAACGAGTCACTCCATGTAAGCTCAGTTGATGTAAGTTGATGGCCCTAAAATGAGTATTTTTTGAGTTTCTGCTTATGGCTTTCCCAAACAGAATTGCTTCTTTAATCATAACAAAAATTCACATAATACCTAATTAATATGTACAATTTTGAATTCTGCTTCTCACTTATCAAATAAATAAACCAGTTGTGTTTTTTAAAGCAAACTAAATACTACCTTCTAAAACTATTTGTTGAAGGCCAAATAATTTTTAAAAATTAGAGCCACTTTGATAGAAACAAGAATAAAAGGCTGGATCTCATGGTAATTTAGCAATCTCTGCCATGGACAAAAGAAGTAATGGAACCAGCTGTGATGCAGCGAGCTGTGCATTCTCGCTGATTCTGCATCAGCATCCTCACTGCTCTTATCAAAAGGTGACTTCGAATCAAAATCATGTTATAGGAACCGGCTCTTAACATCAGCTACATTTTCCTGTGACAGGAAATCTGGCAACTGTTGATAGTAAGTGACGTTTCTATAGAAGTGCAACCAAACTATGGAAGGACAAGAAAGAAACAAATTTTTTCAGTATAAAACAGATTCTCTTATTCAATATGATCAGGATATATAATAAGTCATTAGTACAAAAACAAAGAATCAGAATGCAAAATATACATGAAATAAATTATTTAACTTCAAACATTAGATTATAATCATTCCTAAATCTGTTGATGAATAGTCAAGTATCCCCCTTTTTATGAGTAGCTGTGTCATCTTTCTAGAATCAGTTGTGCCTATAATTCATTATCTATAATTTTGTATTTAAATGTGTTTAAAGTCGAGGGAGTAGAGACATTTTCCAAACAATCTTTGCTGAATTCTTGTAAATGTCTACATTTTATCCGATTAGCAGAAACCACTTTTTTACCTAAGTTGATGGTATTTTTTCAATAAAATGAATATAACACGGGTTTTAAAAAGCACTCAATTCATTTTCTTTAAAAATGGCAAGAGTATTTTCACACGGAGTTCTATTTGTTTATTCAATATCTAATTAGATTTCATAATTATCATATAAAATACAATTTTTAAAATTCACTTCAGAAATAAAATCAAATGTCTTTTGGGAATTACTCACTTACTTGTGTGAGTGTGTCCACAATCATAAAATAACGCTATGTTATTTCCAGGGCACATGTATGCTATAGATCAATCAGTGTTTTCTATAATTCAAGCAAATCCTGAAGTGTTTCTTGATGTAACAAAGTTTACAATGAGCCACTGTGTTCACAGGGGTAGTTTTCTGAGGAAAAAATATGATCACTGGACTGAGTGGCTTGCAGAGGGTGTTGCTTGGGTTAAAAAGAACAAGGAACAGAGACAGGTAAGGGAAGTAGGGAATATTCACATGTGTGCCATCTTAGCAAACCTTAAGTGTTCATAGGTTTCCCATTATTCTATAGTCTGGAACATTTATTTTAACTAGAATTTCTACTTTTATTTCTCTACATAAATGTTTTAAACATGGCCCTTGTATATTGGTCTTTTATGTCAGTAACTTCATATATGTCATTTACTTCTTCCATTTTCACAACCAAACTCAATCTTTTACCCATGCAATCATTTTAAATACAGCCCAAATAAGCTGATAGCAATTTAGAGGTTTCTGGCCTATATATTCTGCACAAATGTACCAAACATCTTCTAGCCATTGAGAAGACAGACTCTTGAGCTATGAACAGTCCCTAAGATGTTGCTGTTCTTTGGTGCTCTGTGACTCAGAGACTCCTAATTATGCTGCTGAGTGAAATCATCTAGACACATGAACCTTCTCTTGGTTTCCCCCTTTCCACTGGGAATTCCTTTGCCCCTTTTCTTTCTGTATAGTAACCACGTGCTGGCTGGCCATTCTCTCTGGAAGACCTCATGCTGTGAGGGACTTCCCGGAATGCAAACCTGTCAAAGCACCACCCAAATAAAGCTTATTCTATTCTACAGCCACCACATGGTCATGCATTTTTCCTTGATCCACCTATAAATCCCTTAAACTCACAACATTCCATTATGGAAATGCCGTTCTAAAGTTTGAATTGTGTTCCATACTGACTGATGAGTAGTGTTTGATGAAGAATGAAGAATGAAGTTAGTATCATGAGTCTAAGAGATAACTTTATTTCATATGCTGAGTTTCCCCCTGGATCTTCTTAGCAAATACATGATATCGCATATTGATTATTGAAAACAAACAAAAAAAAAAACAAAAAAAAAACAGGAGTTCCAGAACACTGGGAGCACAAAGCTATACATCCGAGCCAACTTCAATAAGAGTGTCAAAGGTCACACCCCTATGAGGTTTGTTGCCATTGTACCCACTGGTTTTTCCTTCATTCAGAAAATGAATTCTGGTTTAAGTAAGTATAAAATGGCCTATATCAAACAAACTCTTATAGAGAAAAATAAAACTTTGGAACCAAATAAACACCCACCAATAACAAACAAAATAATGCAACTGTGTTATGAGACAGGAAACACAGGTGATTTGGTCATGGAAATAAGGCATCATTAGACAAAGTCTACATCTATAAAGCATTTTTTCCTGATACCATGCTCATTCCATTTTCAGTGAAGGGAAATTAGAACTCATATAGAAAGCTCTGGTCGTCCTAGTTGGAAGAGTCAGGCAAGAAAATTAGGTATGTCAGACCATCTGGAAATTAAAGTAGAAAAACAACTATGAAAAAGAAGTCCACAAAGGGAGAGACCAAAATGTGAACGAAAACACGCTTTAGATTACAAATATTGGACACAAAATTTAACAAAACTTAAAAGCAACTAGAGAAAGAAAGTCTATTACATACAAGGAAAACCAAACAAACAAACAAGAAAACCAAAACAGCTCACTTAACAGAACCAACAGAGGGCAAAGTATAGTAAAATGCTGTTATTAAAGAGGCCAGAGTTTAGAAAGAAGACACTGGTAACTCAGAAATTAATATTCAGTGAGAACATCATTCATAAATAAAAGTGAAATATAACATTTCAGATTAAAGAAAGTAGAGAGAATTTGTCTCTACCAGACCGTCACAAAAGAAATACTAAAGAAATATCTTTAGAATGAAAAGGCATGATAAGAGATGGAAATTCGAATATCCAGATACAAAGGGGAAACACGAGAAATAAATACAGTAATGCTTTCTTATCTATAGTTTCACTTTCCATGGTTTTAGTTACTCATGGTCAACCACAGTCTGAAAATATTAAATGGAAAATTCCTGAAATAAACAGTTCATAAATCTGAAATTTCATGCCATTCTGAGTAAGTTAAATAGGCATCTTTTCACTCCTAGAGCAAATACTAAGGCATCTTTTCACTCCTACAGTAAACACTAAAACTATATAAAGTAGTAGAGCTAAAAATCAAAAAGAAGAAATGTCAAGGCATAAATAAAATATATGCATTTAACTCCCAAAAATAAAGGAAAAAAGAATTTTAAAAGGACAAATAAAAAACTAATAGCAAGATGGTAGGAATAAAAGTACCTCTACTAATAATTACAGCAAGTGAAGTGGATTAAATATTGCAATTAAACTTTAATTTACAATTGAATTCAATTGTAATTGTAAAACTAAACAAAATGAAGACAACCACATGCCGTGGTAAGGGATACTAAAAGCATGGCAAAAGATACACCGTGCAGATAATAATCATAGGAAAGCTGCAGGCTGCAAAACAAGAAATAATATGAAAGATAAAAAGGGATATTCCATATGTCTGAGAGTCAATTAGCATATTAACAGTTTTGAAAATATACCCAGCAAAAACTGGTAGAAGTGCGGGGAGAATTACTGAATTCTACAATTTGATGGAAAAGTTTCAAGTTTCTTCTTTTATTATTTTTGTAACATTAATCATAAAAATTTACTCTATGCCGTGGTCTAAATGTATGTATCCCTGCAAAATTTGTATATTGAAGACTAACTCTCAACTGATGATACTAAGATGTGAAGCGTTTGGGCGGTGACTAGGTCATGAGGACTCTACCTCATGAAAACAATTAATATGCTTATTAAAGAGGCTAGTGGGTTTCTTTGCTCCTTCTGCCACATAGGATATAGCAAGAAGACACTGTTGATAAGGAATAAGCCCTCACCAGACAACAAATCTGTTCACTCCTTGACCTTAGACTTCTCAGCCTCCAGAACTGTGAACAATAAATTTCTGTTGTCTATAAATTATCCAGTAGAAAGTACTTTGCTATATCAGCCCTAACAGACTAGATCACTGCACCTCTCAAATCCCTCCAATGGTTTATGTCTCACTCAACATAAAAGCTAAATTCCTTGCTATATCCCCCAAACACAAGACAACATTACCTTTCCCCCATTCCACCTCCTCTTAGCTTCTACTTCTCTCAAAATCCTCCATATACTTGTTAAGAAAAACATCTTCATCACACTCCTATTTCAGGGATTTGGTGTTTTTCATTGTCTCTCTCTGGAACAATCTTCCTTCAGACGTGTGCAAGGTTTTTGAACTCATTTTCCTCAGGTCTTTGTAAAAATCTTATATGTGTAGCATGACTTTCTCTGTCCATCAAATTTAAAACCTCAACTACTTCCTTCAGCGATATGCATTCTTCTTTCATCCTTGATGTTACTCAGTTGTACTTATCATCAGACACCATCTCTATATAACTTATCTGTTTATTATTTGTTTATAGGCACTTGTATGCAAATGTCATGAGGGGTTTATAAATTGTATTCCAAATCATATTCTTAGTGCTTAAAAGAGTGCTTGTCAGTGTCGTTCAATGAAAAATGAATACATTTATCTAATCCAGTGAAGGACCTAATATCTATATACCCTATAAGAAAACAAAACACAGATCTAAGAAATTTATGAAATAAAATACAAAAAAAATTATAAAAGAACATCCACAACATTCTTCTCATTTTACCATTGAGAAAACAAATCTGGAGATGTTTTTCTAACCCATAACAAGACCGAGTGGCAGAATATACCAGTCTACTCACCTGTTTTACTTCACTGTTGTGGCCATCCCAGAATGTGGGCTCATTGAAGATTTCTGTTTGTCTGATGTAAATTTTTTTAAGTGATTTAGTTGCCAATGTTTAAACATTAGCATATTACTCATAAGAGTCTAAAAACCAGCTTCTCCTGAAAAATTGGAACATCTAGCAAACACGATCCATATTTCCATGTGGCAATCATTTCCACTGCTCAGACAGGCACGTGTTCTCAAGTCTGCTTTCCTCTTTTACCACATCTTTCTGGTCCTTGTGGACATCAGATTTTGCTGCTTTGAATTTATCCCTTATTTTAATATTTTTATGTATTTACACATAAGATTCTTGATTCTGGTAATTACGGCATAATAAACTGAGGAGAAATAAATTAATGTTACTGAAAAGAAATTTAACTATGGTTCAAAACTTCTGCCCCACATATTTCGACAAGTAAATATTCACATATCTCTGCTTAGGTGTACTTTTCATGTTTCTATCACCAAAAGATATGCTCCTGAAACAGTCACCTGGGGAGATAATACATCCATCATTTACACTTTATTATAAATTACCTTACTAAATACTATACATTTTTATCATGTGGTAAAGATGGACTTTATTGATTACACATGTCTTCACTGAAAGATGGAAAAAATATTGCTTTGCTTATTTGCTTTTAATTTGAGATTTTATGAAGGAAGTTTTTAAAGCCAGGTTAATTGCATGAGAATAGTTTCTGATGGTCAAAGATATGTCCATTCCTTTCTATAGAGTTTCAGAATTAAAAAATGATCATTAAAAGGTGTGACAAGTATATAAGGAGAATGGGTTAAATTTATGTTAAATTTAACCTCTGTGTAGTTTGCTGCTTGTCCTTGTTGTACACAGCTAATGCTATATTATATTAATCTCCAAACACAGGGTTGCATTCCTACTTTATGTACTATAGGCGAAATTCTAACATAAACAAGTCTTATGTTTTTATGATTATCTAATTTCTTGTATCAGTCTTGCCCACTGTTTTCATTGTTGATAATATAAAAATATGTAGAGCATGTTTGGCTATTGGTTCTAAAGTCCACTGTAACAGACAGTTTAAGAAAAAAACAGGACTTAAAGAGAAGCCAGATCTTTGCCATATTTTCCTCTGTTTTAATGATATTGTAAATAATTCTCTACGGTTGTTTTATTTTTCTTTAGTGCCCACACAACCTCCTACATGGCCAAATTCATTTCTTGATGACATGCTGGTGACTGAACACGTAGGTGCTTACTAAAATAAATGTGCTGATGGGACATATGGGCACACTTTTCTTCCAGCTAGTTTAATATTTTTCTTTGGATGTCTGCATATTATTTTGATTTTCTAAACCATGTAACTGGCATTGATAATTCCCAGTTTTGCAGGATTATTTTCCTCATTCTCAATATTCCTGTTATCATCTGCCATGTAGGTTGATGTTTTTCCTCCTTGCCTTAAGAAGATTAAATATAAAATTTATATTCAGGCCATTGCAGCAAAAAGTCTGAAATATTCTCTTTTTCAAGTTCTCTCTGTACTTTCTTTTCTCAAGAGGAAATCACCTACTTAAGGGTACAACAAACTTCTATTCCAGAGGAAACTGTTCTATCAGCTGCAGGTTGTAGGCACTGACGTCATGACAGCGTAATACACCTCACCTGAATAGAGAAGGACGTTTTCAGCTTAAAAAATCAACACATTGTTATTGCATTATTAAAATATAGTTGCTTATCATGTTCCTAAAATTATGGTGACATGATTTTGGAAAAGATTAATAGGTTTTAGTTATGAGGATTCTATAATTTTTTCCCATGTCAAATATTTTGTGTAAAAATATGGCTGGCCCACTCTAGGCTTGTTGTAAGCGCAGGATAAAATGCACTATGCTTTTCTAGGAGAGGATGCATTTACACACGATGCTTCAAATGCTAATTCTGACAGCCTATTGTGAATTTTCTTTTTATGGCTACTATGTTTTGTCCTTTTTTTTTTTTTAGTTTTTGTATTTGATGTTAGCAATTTGCATCAAAACAGATAATAATTTGGGTTGGAAATACTAGGAATGCATTCTAACACTGTGTAGACTTATTGTGGAGTGCCAGAATATGAGTGTTTGAAGTGCAGAATGTACTGGCAAGAAACAAACATGGCTTATGCTACATAGGGCCCTGGTTGCCTTTCTTCTCTCATAGAATTCTCTAATTAGTGCTCTTAGTTGATAATTGTACGAAAGTATTCTGATTTCAGATAGATATTTCTGATTCAATTGTAAAACTATCCTTAATGAAAGCGTAGGGAATTGCATAGCAAATAGAAGTTCTGGACTCATTGAAAAACTCTGGTTGAGACCTTTTTAAAAACCTAAAGCTTTTGTGTAAAACAAGTTTTCATTGACTCATTTATTAATTCACGCATTTGTTCATTACACTTGTATATATGTAGTATTAAGAAAAAAAATTCTAGAACCAGATTGCCTGGGTTCAAATGCTACATTTGCTACTTATTAGCCATTTAAACTTGGAAAATTACATTCTTTATAGGTGGTAGGACTTCTAAATCACAGGTCTTTGGTAAGAACTCCCAAATGTGTTATGAGAAAATATTTGTAATATGTACAAAAAAATGCTCAGTAAATATTTGTCATCATTAATAGCCAATATTCATCAACATTTGTACTTTTATTAAATATCCAGGTACTGAGGATACAAATTATAAATGACAAAATATTTAATGTCAAGTAGAACCCAATAGAAATGCAAATCATGAAGTTAGGGGGTGGACATAAAATCAATTTTAATATATTATGTTGTGCATAGATAGGTATAGATGAGATAGATAGATAGTAGATAGATTAATAATATAGATATCAATGATTTACAGTTGAGCCTTGAACAACATGGGTTTGAACTGTGCAATACTACTTACATGAGTATTTTCTTCTACCTTGGCCACCTCTGAGACAGCAAGACAAACTCCTTCTCCTCAGCCTAAGCAATCTGAAAATGATGAAGATAAAGACTTTTATGATGATCTATTTCCATGTAAGGAAGAATAAATAAATAAATATATTTTCTGTTCCTTGTGATTTTCTCAATAACATTTTTTTCTAGCTTACTTTATTGTAAGAATACATACAGTGTGTAATACATATATATGATATGTGCTAATTTACTGATTATGTTATTAGTAAGACTTCTGGTCAACAGAAGGATATTAGCAGTTAAGTTTTCAGGGATTCAAAAGTTATATGTGAATTTTCAACTGTATGGGAGGTGGGTGGCCTTAAACTTCCACATTATTTAAGGGTCAACTACATATATGTGTGTGTGTGTGTATATATATATACTCTATATGTCTGTATTGATACACACACATGTCATATTCAGAAGGTTGAGAAACAAAAAAGTAAATTCACTTTTTTGTGAAAGTCTGGAAAGATTTAAGATGAGGCATTTGGAAGTCATTAGATGAACAAGAAAGGAAGGATAACCCAGACACAAGGAACAAGATATGTAAAGCCTCATGAGGTAGCAAAATAAAATAAACGGTAGCAAATACATAGATCTGATGGGAAAGAAAATAGGGCAGAAAAGAAATGAGGATAAGATCAGGCAGAACATCATGACTGCTATAGACTCTGCAAAAATGGTTGATTGAGTCTTTAAAAGATTTTAATGAATAGGACAATGATATGATTTAACTTGCATTTTAGAAAATGATAGAGGTGCTGTGAATAGATGCAGGTATGAAAAAACAAGAGATAAATGCCAGTACTTAGGAGGATTTTGCAATGGCCCAGGTGAGATCATAGTGGAGCTGAGTTGTAAACAATGCCTGTGAAAAGAGGGACTAAATATATGTAGAATTTTGAAATAGAATCAACCTGACTCAAATACAGTATAGTAAGTTGGGAGCAATCTGAGTTAGGTCTCATATTCTCAGGAAAGCATTTTTATAAGTAAGAGGATAAGTCTTGTTTTTATTATATTGAATCCCAGTTGCCTCATCTGTTAGACATTTAGGAGTTACAACAATGAGATACACACACACACACACACACACACACACAGATGCAGGGAGGCATGATCAGAGAACCATTCTGTGAGTAATCACCTTAAAATGGTAACTATAACCATGATTGTGAATGGGATTATCTCGGGAAGTCCCAGAGCAGCCTGAAGTTGTATAGAATTCACAAAGGAGACATGGTACAGTAGCAAAGGGGAAGGTCAGTAGAGCAAGTAATAAAAAATAAGCACTACTAGAATCTGAGAAGTATGCTTTCTACTGGGACATAGCAGGATAGTTTCACTGGCATATTAACTGTTTCAAACAGTATGTTGATATGGTCATATTTCTGTTGAAATATTTGTTTATATATGCACATAGGCAAGGATGTATATCTTTTATACATCAATATTAAGAATGGTCATTTTTGGCAGAGCTATGGGTATACACAATTTTTTAGAGCTTTTCTAACGTGTTCATTTTTATGGTACACATGCATTATTATAGAAATTAGAAATACTACTTAAAATTAGCTATCAAGGAAAACAAAAGTAAAAGCTAAATTGAAATCCAGAGTCCAAGGCATTTATTACATTGTAGATATGATGGTGTTTACATGCTAAACACAGGGAGTCAGTGGTGAAAGGTGACTGAATATACAAGAAAGGACAATCAAGGAGAAAGAAATTCTGAAGAGGAGAGAGAGGACCAGACGCAACGACAGGATTCATAGTTTGGAAAACAGACCAGCCTTGCATAGAAAGATAGTTTCTTCTTACACATTATAGGAAGGCATTCAAGATGGATGTGAGCTGAAGAGGATGATGCTTATGGAGTTGTAGGCTATCTACTACTATGAACACAGGTCCTTTTCTAAAAACTCGGTCACGTAAAATAAATGGTAAAGACAATACTAGTGCAAAAATTCTCTCCAATATTAGATATTGGTAATATCTATTTTAAATTGGTTCAGTTCATTTATATAAGCCAGGTAGATAAAGCTAATATAGGACTCAGGTGAGAAGTAAAACAATAAGAAAGAGTAGAGATTATCATTAAAACTTAGTTTAGCACTTTTATATCTTATGGTCTGGAGATCAGAAGTCCAAAAGTGGGTCTGACAGAGAAAAGTCAAGGCATTAAGACTGCTCTGTACCTTCTGGAGGATGTAGGGAAGACTCCAAGTCTGAGGAACACTACCAGCATTTCCTAGGGTGTGGCTCCCTTCTAGCAATGGCATCAGTGACTGCGGCTTCCATTGTCACATCTCTCTCATCTCCAACTGATTCTGATACTCCTCCCTCCCTCCCTCATATAAGGACCCTTGCGATTACACCAGGCACACCTACGTAACCCAGGATCCTCTCCCCATCTTAGAGTCCTTAACTTAATCCCATCTGTAAAGTCCCCTTTGCCATGTCAGGTAAGCATATTCACAGGTTTCAGGGATTACAAGGAGGACTTCTTTGGGAGCTACTATTCTGCTTACCATAGCCACTATTTTGTTTTGATTTGTTACTTGGAAATAGAAAATGGATACACCTTTGTTCCCCCAGCCACCCAGTTCTCCATGCAGGCAGCAAGAGTTACCAGATTCTTTTGTATCTCTCCAAAGATATTTTATGCATATACAAAATTTTCTCTTTTTCTTCCTTTTACCCTCACGCAAGTGATAATTTATTAGAAATACTGTTTTTCACTTTTTTTCTCATTTAACAATATAGTTTGAAGATAACTCCATATCAGAATAAAAACTCACTTATTCTTTTTTACAGCTGCATAGTAGTTCATAATGTGGATATGTAATAATTCACCCTGTCATTTCCTTACTGTTGGGTGTTTGTGTTGCTTCCAGTCTTTTGCTTTTTCAGATAATTCTTTATTCATTTTCACAGAAGGGGTTCACTGGCCACTGTCATGCCTGAAAGGGCTTCACCTGAGAGACAGTGGCCATGGATGCCAGATTAGAAAGGGATATAGAACTAGTGAGCAGGGAACAAGTGGGGTGACCTCACAATTCGACTGTGCCCTGTAATTTACAAAGTATTTTGAGGCACATTTTGTATAAATATATATCGAATACTCATTAGCTTATGAGAGCCTTATAAATACTCCGAGACATAGGCATCATGGAGTATCTCTAATTTGCAGGTAAGAAAAAATTCAGACACAGAGATGTTGCCTGAGGGTGCACATTGGCAGAGCCAGATTTCAAGCTAGGTCTTCTCTGTCTCCAAATTCCAGTCACCTTGTTGTGTCTTAGCTATTTCTTAGGTCTAGAAGATGGAACCAAAGGGAAGAGAAGAAGCAGGACAGAAGCAAACTATGATTAAATAATGTTTTTATAGTGTAAAAAATTAAAAAATAATTACATGGGCCCAACACAAATCAGGCCCACACAAATATGTAGTATCTTCTGCCAACAGCCTTTAATTTTCCAATCTATCAAAATAATCACTCAATCCACTGATCGTATTGAAATAACTTTTTTCTAGAAATTATACTGTGTGCATAAACTCCATCTAATAGAAATATGATAACCAAAGATCCCTTTATTTACCTCCATGTAGATTAAGTTCCATAACTGAAAATGTATAGACAGCCTTATATTTTCTTAGTTTTACTTTTGACAGCTTTCTGTATAAAATTTCATGAAAATATAAGTTTATGAATATACAAATTCGTAAATATGATCATTCTTTTCAAATTATACATACATTCATTTCATAGCACTTTTTCTGTGCTGGCTTTTAGCTAAATAAGATCTCAAACAAAAAGAAACCAATACAAATTACAACAGAATTCATTTTGAACAAATGAAGTGGAATGTAAAATATAAAACTCTGAAAACAATATCTGAATATAATATATTTAGAAATCCATCAGGTTTTTCTTTCTTCTCATAAGATTTTTGGAATATTAGAATGAATTGTTCGCTACCTTCATGTTTTGAGGCAAAGATTGTGAGTTATAATACTTTACACAGAGCAAGTTATAAGCTTGCAGACACAACGAATTGAAAGGAAGTAATTTATGCCAGTCTATTTATGTTATTATCTTCTAAAAGGAAAGAATTGGCCAAGTATTTCCTCAATTTTTCATCATATTAAAAAACTTGCACTTTTATATTTGCTACCCAGTTCAAAGACACGGTTTATAATAACCTGTAAGCATTTTCATTTTGGGGAAAGCGGGGGAAACACAAGAATATTCATTTAATAGACTTAGGTTGTTTTTAATTGAGTTGAGATTTCTGCATTGAAAATCAGAAAAAAACAGAGTTTGAAAACAACCCTTTTACTGCCTTATAAGAGACAATGGATAATGTTTATATATTTCTATTGCACTAATGAATTTTTAATTAGCTATTATTTCAGTACTCTGTCCAAGAAAAGCATGTTTCCTGAGATTTATTTTCTGAGATGAGCTAGTCTCAAATTTACAAGTAGTTTAAGGTAATAACTTGGCCATTTGTTTTCCATATATCAGAATCAAACTCTGAAAATAAAAAATACATGTAAAATAATTGTATTTTATTCATTTCTTAATGAAATTGCATGTTATAAACAGTATGGCGTATCCTTTTATATTCCCCATTAACAAAAAGGAACCCCTAAGTAGCAAATAATTAATATATTAGACTCAATTTGTAGGCAACTCTATGTACTGTCAGTAAATAATAGTAATTTACATAACAAGATGTTTATTTTGTATTTATGAATACTATTGTCAGTGCATCTTAATTTGTCAGTTCTTGGAAGAATAATTTTTTTTAAAGAGTTTATCAAAATGTGTAAGGAATAAACAAGTTATGTATAGGTATTTTCTTTAATTTTAGTTATGATCATTTTAACTAATACTAATACCTAGTATTAATTTTAATGAATATTAATACCTCTCTTGCTACAATTACTATTTATATTTATGCATATTCTAGTTGTTTCCAAGTGTCTAAAATATATTGTGTTATAAGTTAATAACTCAGGGATTCAATTATTAATAACAGGACAAAAGTATACGACAGCTCTTTAGAATGGCTCACCTCAGGAATAATAATGTAAGACTACGTAGTTATATGTGGCTAACAGATTATTATTATTTTAACTGCTAACAGATTGCTGGATAAAAAAATGTATAATTTAACAATCTTTTTGTATTATAAGAATCAGGTGAAATTAGAAAATTAATGATACATATGTGGGATTCTAAAGAAACAATTTCAGTTTGCCTTGAAAATATGAATAAGATAAACAAATAAAACCTCAAAGTAATATCCTGAATTTTGGATAACATTTCTATAGCAAATGTAATGCTTATTATATACAATGACCTAAAATATTAATATTTACTATGTTCTAAGCATTGAGCTAAGGAAATAGTTACATTGATTATCTAATTTAATTTTGTCACACCATCAGAGATAAGTAATATTTCCATTTTTCACATGAAAAATCTGAGGCATTCTTAAGATTGCAAAGCCAGTAAGTGCTGGATCCAGTATTTGAAGCTGGCAACCTGTCTTCAGGGCCCACGGTTTTACCCACAGGGTTATGCTTTCAAATAATGACCCTTTCCACTCATATGGCAAGTACTGTGTCTTATAATTGAGTGAAGGTAAAATTTCTCCTTTGTCTGTCCCCCTGACATTGTGTTTATAAAATTGTATTTGTTTTTGCTAGTCTTTTAGCAAATGCTTTATTTCAGACATCATATATATCTTCTGCATCATTAATGCTTTTCATCACATTTAAAAATAGTTATCTATCAAAAATAGGTAAAATTTAAGTGGGGGGACAACACTAATCATATATGCATATATAAATACTATATTATGCATCATTATGTTGCTTAGTATGTATTACATACATTGCTTATATATGTGTATATATGCTTTTACATATGTATATCCATAGACTTTTTGTTTTTTCTTTCTTGTTTTTGAGCTATCACTAGGGTTTGCCACCATTACAAATTCTCTTAAGATCTCGTAGAAGCAGGCTAAGAATTAGATTTAATTTGTCTATAGCAAATATGAAACTGTGAACTTTAAGATTTGTGTCCTTTGTTTGTTTTTATAAAATGTAATTGTTCCTTTATTGCACAATAAATGCTTATCAGTGGCTGTATGCAACAGAAAAGAAATCAAATAAATTGGGAAATTCTTTATTTGCCATTATATTTCAAATTAAAAATTTTTTAAATCAATGAAAAAATAAATAAAGTTGATTTCAAAGTCTTCTGAACTAAATCCACCTTGGGGCATGGGATATCAAAAGATGGTATGAGCAAATCAATAAGAAGTCTATGTTTCAAGCATTGGGACATTGCAGGAGCAGTCCAGATAGACAGAACACTGGCAGTAGATTTACAGAAAAAATAATGCAAGTACGCAAGGGAGATCCTAGTAATGGAGTTTACAGTGGCAAATGAAGTTCAGTATCAGGAAAATCTGCTGAGATATGGGGCTAAGAGTAACAGAAAAATTAATTAGGATAATTCAATAAATTGTGCTGAACAGCATGTCTTTGTCAGTGTCATTTCGCGGATCAGGCGAACCCTGACTAGAAGGCATCTTAAAGGTAGTAAGTGACCCTTAACAGCCTAAAAAAGTAGAAGCATAGGCTGGGCGTGGTGGCTTACGCCTGTAATCCCAGCACTTTGGGAGGCTGAGGCGGGCGGATCATGAGGTCAGGAGATCCAGACCATCCTGGCTAACATGGTGAAAGCCCATCTCTACTAAAAATATACACAAAAAAATTAGCCAGGCATGGTGGCAGGCGCCTGTAGTCCCAACTACTCAGGAGACTGAGGCAGGAGAATGGCGTGAACCCGGGAGGTGGAGCTTGCAGTGAGCTGAGATCGTGCCACTGCACTCCAGCCTGGGCAACAGAGTGAGACCCCGTCTCAAAAAAAAAAAAAAAAAAGCAGCATACTGCAGGCATTTATGTGCACTTGTTGCTGGAAGCATGTAACAATCATCATAGACTAGGTATTGTCATGTAACAATTAAATAGTTAAGTAGCCCTATTTGGGCTTGTTTTTAATTCGTTATTTCTATTAAAATAATGGCTAGTTTTAATTTTAACTAGAGAAAGATGTTACATTCAAATGTGTTTGCCACATAGGACCTATGAATTACATTGATGTAACTTCATTATTTATGTTTCCAGATCAATGCACTTAAAATGTGTTCTCATACTTTTAAGTCTAGAAACAAAAGAAAGAAAATAATGGCTACAAAATAAAGCTTGAGTTTGTTAAGAATCTGACCAAGTTTTATTTTTATTTGTGGAGATCCTATGGTAAAAACATAAACTAATAGGCATTAGTTAATACTTGGTATGTGTTCATTTGCAGACATACATTTTCATGAATACTAAAAATATTTATTATATTGTGGGTACTTTTTCAAAAATACACAAAACTGCTTAACTCCACAAATCCTTACTGTAAAGCAGAAACTGGCTTTACTGTTCCTGTAGTCTAATCTCAATTCTAAAGGGAAGAACCTGGGTTCCCATAGTGTGAAGTGACTTGCTTTGAGCTTTAATACCAGTGTCTCATCACAGTGTTCTTATCTCTGTCACACAAAATTTTTGAACTGCTTTAATGATAACATTGTGAATGTTCCCATCAAAATATGTTCACTACTTTAGTTAAGAAGTACATCGTATTCTGGATTGATTATTCCATTCAATGACCATTGTTATTTAGAGAACAAACCTAGCCATTTATTTCCACTGGAAAAAAGAAAATAATAAAAATCAACTAGGCTGTCATTTCAAAGTTCTGGCTTGGTCTGAAATCCTGAATTATAATAAGTTGTGCTCCTTTTTACTCTCCTGAATCTCTTTTTACTTTCAGAACTATTATTTTTACATATGGCCCTTTCTCCATCAGAGAAGTGGACCTGTGACCCAGATATGGACTGTTAGTGAATTATACCAACACATATATCTTATAATAGGGCGTGTTATAAGAGAGAGAGATAGAGCATGTCTTTTCAGAGATTTCACTCTAAGGAATAATTTAGACTTGATTCTGCTGAAAGTAATTTTGATGCATGTGGAGTGTTTTCATGCAAATAAACAGAAATAGGAATAAAGACAGAGATAAAAGGTAAGCAAAGGCAAAGTTTTTGAAAATCCTGAAGCTCCTGATCCACAATGTCTGAATCCAGTTCTGCTCTTTGGACCATCTAGTCCATTAATAGTTCACCAAACATTTGTGAGAACCTATTACATGGTAGCTATATTAAAATCAATGTCTACACAGCAGTGAGCAAAAAAGTCTCTGATGGCTTACACAGTAATGAAAGATTTCATAAACACCATTAGGTAAGATTATAGCAAAAATATCTTGAAAAAAAACATAAGGCAAGAAAAATGAATGGGAAGTGCTTGTAGGGAGGTGGGACGGAATTATAAACAGGGTCACTACAAAACATATTTTGATGGGAACATTTACAATGTTATCATTAAAGCGGTTCAAAAGTTTTGTGTGACAGAGATAAGAACCCTGTGATGAGACACTGGTATTAAAGCTCAGAGCAAGTCACTTCACATTATGGGAACCCAGGTTCTTCAATTTTAGAATTGTGATTAAACTACAGAAACAGTAAAGCCAGTTTCTGCATTACTGTTCATGTATTCTAAAGTAAGGATTTGTGGAGTTAAGCAGTTTTGTGTATTTTTGAAAAAGTACCCATGTTTCATAAACATCATTATGTAAGATTATAGCAAAAACATCTTGAAAAAAGAAAAACACGGGGCAAGAAAAATGAATGGGAAGTACTGGTAGGGAGGTTGGATGGAATTATAAACAGGGTTATTAGAAAAGGCTTATTTTCTAATAACCCTTTCATATTTGGAAAGGGTATGTTTTGAAAAAAAACCTAAAGATTTTATGGATCCAGACAGGTGGAGGATGAACACTGAAGTCAGTGTATCTGATGCAGAGTGAAACAGGTGGGCATGAATTTTATTATTGGCTGCCATTCCTCAGAGGAGTGTAAACTCCACAAGGGCATGTACTTTTATTGCTTTGGTTCCCTCCTATCTTCCTAGTGACCACATAGTTGATACTAGAACATATTGTATTTTTTGTTGCACTGAAAAAAAAAGTGAATGACCATTATGATGAGATGATGGCCACTTGCCATGTTGCCGTTTCTCTTTTCCTCCTCTCACACACACCCACAAAAACACACACACATACGAGTTTTATCTGATAATGAAGACAAGTAAAGGTAAGCAGAACTAACTGGGAAGTTGGGAAAGGAGTTCCAGATCAAGCTGTACCTGAAAATTGCTTTATCTCCAGTACTTATCAGTTATATGAGTCCATGAATTATGTAGTTTTTCTGCTTTAACGAATTTGAATTATCTTTCCGTAGCATACTACTGAATGAATCCTGAGTAATATACTGGGTATATTTATCCTTAAAAATGACACTTATTTTCAGTTGGGTATTAGCAGTTTACAGTTTTAGAGGTCTAATAAATAAACTTTTAACTTTTCCACTGTGTGGAAAAACTATTTGAGTTTGTTAAGAATCTGACAAGGTTTTATTTTTATTTGTGGAGATCCAATGGTAGAAAACATAAACCAATAGACATTAGTTAATACTTGGTATGGGTTCATTTGCAGACATACATTTTCTATACACTATAATAGGGGATAAAGTTCATTTTTCTTAACTGATGGAAATTACGATTTCAATAAATGCAAAAGCCTAAAAAGAAATCTACTTTTTGATTTTGAGAACTGTCACAAAATATTTTTCTTAAAAGATAGATTTATACGTCTTTGTTTTTACTCTCCATTTTACAAGTCAGGGGGGTGACATGAGTACAAGGCTCCCATGACAGACATTCTTCTGCTATTTATTTATGACTCTACTGGTTTTCAATAGGGTAATTATGAGTTTTAAGTGGTTGGCAAGAAAATGAGGAAAACTTACAGTTGTTTCAGTTATAATAAGTGTATTAAAAAACTATGTAAGGTATATAAAATTGAATATCTTTAAAGCGATAGAACAAATATAAATTTTTAAAACAAATTAGTTCTTGCATATTTTCATTTTTGTGATAAATTCAAATAGTATGATAACTCAAAATGCCCTATCTTCTCTTATAAACATAAATTAAATGTCTCAATCAACCAATAAAATTATATAAAATAATTTGCATTTATGTATGTTTGGATGACATAATTTAATTTAATTTAGGAAAAGAAAAGGCATATTAAAAGCATATTACTTCAGGCTTACCAATTTTTATATCCTAATAAAGGTAAGGCTACTCTGGATGTTAGAACTGAAGAGTTGTCACAAATATATATTTCACCCATAGTAAGAAAGTAATCTAACTCAATATTTAACCAAGTGTAAAGATAATGACTCAAACTGCAGAGTTAGGTAAAATTGTAATAAAACCTCTTGACAGTCTATGTACAGAATAATAACCAAATAACCGAAGAAGGGCACTGATATATAATAAAATAACACAAAGCAAGAAAAACAGGTTCTAAGGATTAAAAATGTAGAAGGCCAGCAAGCTGTAGGTGTTGGAAAAAGAGTTCATCAAGTCACTAACTACAATTACTTATAATTTGTCCTCCCAAGTAAAATACAGCCTCCTTGCAATATAACATTAACTTTGCAGTGTGCAGCTGTCCTCCTACCCAAAGGACCTTTAAATATTAGTTCATGACTTCCAAATCTAGAGGCTCTAATTATCCTAGACATGGGGGAAAATATCTTCCAATGTCCACATCTTTTGATTTAAATTCTAGGAAAGTCTGACTCATTAAAAATGTTTTCTTTCTTCTTACAGGTATTTTATAACTTTTTGCCTTGCTGAAGTTTTCATCTATGATATACACCATGATTTTTTATTCTAGTATGTGTTTTATCAATTTGCCTAGGCAGTCAAATATTTACAACAGGGAGTTAGTGATCTCTAAATTCTAAGAACTTGAATTGATGATAAAACCAAATGTAGGAAATGTTGTTTTAGTTTTAGAGCAAAATATAAGAGATGTGAGAAGTAGTCTTTGAGTCTTTATTTCAAAGATCAATAGCTCTCTTATTTTTAAAAACAATAATAAAAAGGGTGGAGGGAGGGCAGTTGGATCTCTAACAAGTAACTAAGAGCTTTTCTTCATCCTGAGTAAGCATTTTCTGGACTGAACTACTGGTTTCGGGGTAGCTGAAGGTGAAGTACAGATTAGTAGAAACCCAGAAGCAATGCTCCAGGAAAAAGTTGAGGATAAGAGTCTCAGGTTTGAGAAGCAAATTCTTTAAGCATTTTATGGGTCTCAGATTCTGGAAAATATTTTTCTGGACTGGCTAAGCACTTTGATCTGTAAGCAAGAGACTTGGAATGAAGGCAAAAATATGTAAGAGAGGGATTAAAGGAGTTATAAATCTCCAGGTTTCCATATGCAAATGTCAACATTCATACTTGTGGTATAATTTTTAAATGGTTTATATAAAATATTTTATACTGTATACTCCCAAATACTTCTGCTAAGACCTCAACTATTGCATTCCAAGTATTCATGTACATTTCTTGCTTACCTATGTGTGTTCATAAACATTTTGATTCCAAAGACTTCACTCATCTCTACACCTACGAATTTAGCACCTGTGCTTGCCTAGATCAAGCACTCAGAGAAGATAAATGAATTAACAATAAGCAAATCTTCTTCAGAAAGCAACTGCTAGAATGGAAGATGCCATAGTCTTACAGTGAATGGGCTTTTGTCCAGAACTATAAAAGCATCAAACATAGAGAGGAACCCTAATAAATTGTAGTTTTTATTATCCATCTTAAAGTAAAAGCAGAACTGCAAAGATGGAGAAAATATTTTTTTTTAATTCTTAACATCAATTTCACAGTGCATTAAATAAAGTTAGTTACCATTCACTTACTTGAACATTATTTTATGTAATAATATTAAAATAAGTATATGTGAAGTAGCTGCATACTAATAAATTTTTATGAAAATTACTCAGAACAGATTTTATTTAATGGGCAATGCTAACTGGGCTCACAATATATTAATTTATAATACCTGAAACACAAACAATGCTTAAACATTTAATTTTCTCACTCACTGATCAGGAACATATACATAAACACACATGACTATACACATGTTTATGCACACATACAAATACATATATAGTGTATGCATGTGTGTATCCATATGTGTATATATGTATACATATATGCAAAAGAAAGAAAAAGTCTGGATCAAGGCATATTGCAATCTATGAGAATCTATGAGAATTATTCATTAATGTAACAAACTATGACTGAAAAGCAGGAATAAAATCTCATTATTCATTTGGCATTCAGCACATACATTAAATCTAGTCTTTATGGTTTATAGAGTTTCTAGTATTGGTAATGTGCTGATTTAAGAAGACACATATCTTTTTCAGTATGAATTCCTGTAACCTTCTTGTCTAAGAATTCCTGATTATAGCCCTGATATTGACATTTTGTGAAGTAGCAACTTACTTTTTGGAAATACCAGTATAGTAGTTCTAGAGTCATTAAGTTGACAGAGAACACTGTAAATTATAATATAGTGATTAATTATAACCCTGATTTTCCTGATAAATTAATTAATTTTAAATATGTTATAGGTTAATGACAGACAATTACAATTATAAGGCATTTTATGTGTTACACATATTAAATTTGTCCCTACGTAAATAAATTGACCTATATATGTGTATGTTTCTATATAGATACATATTATTTTTTAATAAAGTTATTTTTAATATTATTTGCTATATTTATCTTTTAAAACTGCAACTTAATATTTAATCTAGCATGATATACTTTTACTTAATTGTCAGAAAGGCCAGAGTTTAAATCTTGGCTCTGCCATTTGCTATCAGAATCCTATAATACACTCAGTAAAACTGTTGAATCATTCTTTTCAAATCAATTAATTTTTCTGTACCTTACAAAAGGCAGGCACACATTCTTCTCATGTACACATGAAGTATATAAAAATGATGTTCACCAAAATGGCAGAGTGGAAACAATCTGGCTTCACTCTTCCTCAAAGGAAACCAAAACCAAATATCCAGTGCCAACATTATCACCAGCGATATCCATGTCTAAAAGCTGAGGATCATAGAATCCCCAGGGCCACTGAGAAGTGAAAAACTCTGAGAGGATTTTAAGAGAAATCGACTTCTATGTCTATCATGCCCCTTTCCCAAGTTGTCAGGTACCACGTAAAAAATACCTCTTGGAATCATGGTTTCTACACTGGAAAAAGATTAAAGTGAATCGTCAACTTTCTCACCATTTTGGGTTCTTTCAGAGGAAAAATGTCCCTATTTCAACTCACAGGAAGCATGATGCGTGCCTGAAAATAGAGAAACTGCTGAGGCAGCTTGATACAAAGAGAGAAGGCAAGACTTGCAACCCTTGCCTGCTAAATGTGCTGTTTTTCTCAGCCAGAGGCGATGTCAAATCAGAGTGGCTGCTCGGTGACAACACACTGTAACAGGCGCATTCTATGAGCACCTGAGCATGAACTGTAGCCAGACTTCTCACTTAACCAATGTATCTCCTTTGTAATCCTGGCCATCTGGAATGGGCAGCGCTCCAAACAAACCTGTGCTTGAAATGCCATCTAGAGCTGAATAAGAAACAGTAACCTAGGGTAAAGAGGATTCAACCTATGAATTGCAAAACAACAACAACAACAACAACAAAACTAAGGAAACATACCCCAGTGTTACAGTAGGTAGCCAGTCAAAACATGAGTAGGGCAGGAGAGGGGCCCTTGACCTCCAACAGGAATGTCAGGCATTGATCAAGTGATT